>NC_045543.1:114828490-115128490 GCF_009769535.1 Thamnophis elegans
ACCCAGCTCTGAGCCTGCTTGAAGTTCTGCTGCAAAATTCCTCCTGGTACCTAGCACGGTTATTTGATACTAAAGAGCAGAGAACACAGGTAACTGATTATAACGTGCTAGAGTGACACCGAAATCGCTTAACTTTAAAGTGTGATTTCAGTCTTGATACTTTGGCCTTCTTACAAATAGGAGAAGCTTTCAAAATACTTATATATAATATTGCATAATTTATTCTTAATTTAACTTGGAAACATAATATTTTCTAAATTTGGCTATAAACAGGGGGGAAATATAATTTGAAAAATGTTGAAATTGTCTGACTATTTGTTTTATGAAAGGACACCATGTTTTTTTTATAACAGCCTATTATTGATGTCCCTAAAACTGATATCCACCTAATAGTTTTGAATATTATGGTATTAATTATTTATTTGCCTTTTAATTAAAATACAGTAAGAAATGTTTTCCCCCTAATCTGTTAGATAGCAGGGGTTCCAATTATCCTCGACAAAAATGAGATTCAGAATGAAGTTAGTGTTGCCAATGAGGAATCAGACTCTCACAAATTTAGTGAGTAACTTGTTAATTTTCACTTATAACTTCACCTCATGGTAAATTTTAAGATTCAGCAGTTCTAACGATAAAATATGAGTCCAGTTATATTTTATCTAAACTAGTTCCATGATGCTTTTTGTCATTTTTGCTTTGTTGTCACATTGCTTTCATTATTTGGTTCAGTAGCTTATATCCCCTCACACCACCCTGCCCTCCGCCCCAATTATTGTGTTCTTAATCCAGTTCAATTACTGGGTTAATTACACTTTCCCGCATAAAAGATAGAATTTACTTACTCCGTCCCAGTTACTTTGTATAATTAAGTTGGTGTTGCAAAAAATAGAATTTTGAAAGTATGGCATGCTTCTATAATATATTACTTAAAGTGAGTATGTGTAATTTATTGTTGAAGTTAGTTCTTTTTCTTCGAACACTATGTATAAGAGGGTTCTAAATTTGCAGTTGCCTTTCTGTCAGTTGCTCTTTGCTTCTTGAAATATTAGAGCTTTTCTTCTAGATGTTGATTTGAGCTCACTTTTCATTTCATGCTTTCTTTGGTTTAACTTAAGAGCAATTTATTCTCCATAATATTTGAATTGAATTCATGAATGTAATCATTTTTGGTTGTTATATATACATCAGTTGACTTTTCGATCTGAATTTCTTTAGAGGTAGAGTTTTTATTAGCATATCTATATTTTGTTTCATTATTTGAAACACTAAATGAAAGTATGAATGATATAAACAAAACCATTAGTTTTATTAAGTATTGTTCTTCCGTCTAAGCAGGTAATTATTTTACATGTAGTGGGTTATCCAGTAAGGCCTTATATATTTTGAGTAGTCAAAGCCACATGTGCAAGTGCTCCTGCTTGATATAATTACCCATTCAGCATCTATCTCATGTCTGTGAACTTGTCAGAAAATTAATTGTATTTGCTGATTTTAATATAATATGCGAAGCATAGAGTTTTAAAGACTGCTGTTTTATTTTGAAGAGAAAACAAATTTCTGCCCTTTATGGCAATACAGCTCTTGAATACAAATTAATATTGAGTAGGCCACTTATTTCCTTAATCTTTGATTAAATTAATTTAATAAGGAATATTAGATTATACTTCTTACGTTTAAAAAACCAAAGGTCAAGGAAATACAATTATTTTAATTAAATTATTTGATAAAAACCTGTCAAATTAAATTTTAAAATATAAAGTATAAGCTTGCATGGTTATGAGCACCTTTTATTTGGAATATTTTTTTTTTTTGCTTTTGGTAGTTTTCAGCAGATTTCTGTGGCATAATTAGCTTTAAAAAACAATGTAACAAATTTTCTTCTTTTATATCATTAGAAATACCAGATATACAATCTGTATAGTAGTATGCAGTAGAGCAGGGTTAACTGGGTTTTTGGATATTTCTCTTTTTTGACACTAGAACTTATTGCAGTTGACAATATTAACCTTGCAATTCGTAACTGTGACTCAAACATGACAATTGCTGCTTTAATGAAACCTGAAGCCCAGTTACCTGAAGTTTATCCTTCTGCTGCCTCTGTCTATCAGACTGAACTCTTCAATCTCCAGAAACAGAATGCTATGGTAAGATGGAAGTTATTTGAATGTGTCCCCAAAGCCAACTAATTGGAAAATAGATATACTAAAATATCCATAATTTCTTCTATGACTTATAAACATGCACTTTCTGTAAAATTAATTCTTGGTTGTCAGTGTGTTTGCACAAATATAGATTCAATATTGTAGAAGAGATAAAAATACTAGATTTTAAAACTGTTTTTATTTTTTTCTAAAGTCATATGTAGTCCTAACTTAATAATTCTGTTCTGGAGCTAGGCTTTATCTCCCAAATTTTGATCAAAACTAGCTGGCTAATTTTGCTCCTAGTTTTAACATACCAACATTTTCTTCAGTTGAGGATGGATTTAGCATCCCTGATAGTTTAGTCCTTGGTCATCCTGTCCTACCTCAAGAAGTCCTTTCTTTTCTATTAATAGTTGATTACCAATGTTTACAGCTAAAAGAAGGTCTCTTGTTGCAGAGGCTTTGTGAGGCCTCTTTCTACTTCAGATTTTGCTCCTTGAGTTTATTTATCAATGGGTCAGCAGTTGTTTTGTATTTGAACAATTTAGCTATTGTGGTTGGGAGGCAATATATGCTTTCAAAGCGGTTCTTGCAACAGGATCAATTTTCCTAATTTTCTTGTCAAAATTACAACAAAGAAGGAAAAAAGGAAAAAGGATTAAAAAATGATGATATGGAGTGTTGAAGAAAAGACACCATAGAGAAGCAAAGAAAGAGAGCAAAATGCCTATAAAAGCATTTGCTTGTACATTCCTATATGGTTACTAAAATCAAAAATGAAATAATATACATACATATATACATATATATATACACATATATACATATACCTATACATACACACACACAAACACACACACACACACACACACACACAATTCAGAGAAATATGCAACCTAATAATTATTGTATTTTCAGATAGTTAAGGTTGGGCTTTCTTAATTTTTTAAAAAAGAATATTAATTTTAAGTAAGCAAAACCTGTTATCTACCGTGTACCGTGAATGAAAATAATTCTCAAATGTTTCTTGAGGCAATGCTTTAGGTCAGTTAAAATGTTTGCGAAATGATGTGTTTGCATTTCTAAGATGAAATTTGAAAGTTTACACATTATTTGGTAAAAATGCAGTTGGCTTAAAAGATGTATTCCTTCAATATTGGCATTGGCTTTTTCAGGGCTAAGCCATAACTCATTTTTTACATATTGAAAGCTTTATTTTTACTGATCTGAATATATTTCTACAGAAATACTTATCTCATGATGAACTATCTATCGCTGTTGAAATGCTCTCAGCTGTTGTGCTGTTAAATCAAGCTTTGGAAAGTAAGAACATAGAGGCAATAAAAGTACACCTCAGTAACCCATCCATTGGTTTTAACAATGTGGAGGAAGAGAACTTGCAACGGTAAAAACAATTACAGATGTATTTCTGTCATTTATTTATCATTAATATTTTAAGAAAAATTATATAATTATACAAGTTCTATAATTTAATGGTGCTTTACTGTGTGGAATTGTTCATTAAACTATGATAATCTTTTAGCTAATCTAACTAGGTTACAGTACAGTACAAACAAATTTTTTATTGTTTCTTCACAGTTATGCTGATACCTTGCTGTCTATTAAGTTAGAGGCTTTGTCTCAAGGACAAGAACATTTAAGCTGGAATGATATCCAGAACTGTATTGACATGGTTAATACACAAATTCAAGAAGAAAATGATAGTAAGTATTTTGGTCCATTTAACTGTTCATTCATACATTTTAATAATAAAATATGGATCGATATATAATATATGTTAAATAGCATTAATTTATTTACAGTACTCAGTTTGTTTCAATAATGATAATAATAATAATAATCCAGCATTGTGGGATTGCAAACCGTAACAAAAACTGGTCAACCAGAAACTACATATTAAATGTTTTGTGTGTGTTGCCTGAAAAAAACCCCTCCCTTTATTTATTGAATATAGGGAAGATCATTTCCATTTCAACCATCAAACCCATTTAAAAAACAGTTTGGAGATAAATCAATTTTAGTGGCAAACTGTTCAATTGATGGTAGACTTCCTATGCTTCAAATAGATTTCAACAGATCTTCATATATCTGTAAAAACAAGAAGCCTTGAGCATCTTTGTTCCAAAAATAGTGTGAAGTTAGTATAATGAAGACAGCCATGCAAGTGTTAATCTAGCTTTTATTATTAGAATCAAGCAGATAATTTGCAAGTGTTCTGTAGATATTTGGAGAATTAAACCAGAAGAAATGAGTTTCAAATTGTTCTTTCTCTAGTTATAGTTCACTTATGTATATTCCCATATTGCTGTCCAGTTAAAATTGCTTAAGTCTACTAAGTAATTTTGATATGCTTCTTTCAATCAGTCATTCATAAATAAAAGTATATTTTTGTGTACTTTAAAAATGGAATAATTAAAAGCTGAATAATAAATTTGGAATTATTAGTTTAAATCAGTTTGAATATTGATACGTAACTACAGTTACATTTCTTTAATAGTATATTAACTGTACACCTTTTTTATAGAAATTTTGGCAGTGGGTTTTATTAATGAGGCTATTGATCGAGGAGATCCAATAAGAACAATAGAAACACTGCTGCTTCCCACAGCAAAATTACAAAATATAAAAGAAGCAAATGCCTGTCATTATCAAGCAGTTTTGAATGATGCAAAAACACGCAAATGTCAGGTAGACAATTTTCAGTACTTTTTTTCCCATTTTGTCACAGGTTTTTGTAATTCCTATATATATGCATTGCAATAATTTATTACAGTATGCTGATGGCATCTCTGGAAGATGTAAATCCCCTAAAACCCCTCTCTTTCAAAATGTAGACAAAACATTTTGTTTCTGCGTATTCTATGGAGTCTTGGGGTGCTAGGGAATTATGAATTGTCCTCAGCTTGACATTTTCAAAGATCTAATTGTTTTCTCAGTAATGAATTTGAATCTCTGTTATGCATTCTTTAAATACTATTATACCAGTAACATAATTTTAATAAAATTCTTAGGATTGGCTTTTTAAGAATTTGCACAATGGATTTAGGGGTTATTGACAAATTCCTTGCATCTTTGTGGATCTTACATTCTATAACAGAAAAAAATGCTTAGATGAAGGTTGTGATCTGAGATTGGGCAGTTTGTAATCTTACACATAACCCTGCAAGTGTAAAACCCATGCCTATCTACATAATGAGAAAATAGTCACATAATATTGTGAAAACATGAAACCTGTTGCACACTTAGGAAATACAGCTGTCCTATAGCTGTCTATCCTGCAGTCCTATGATGCAAAAGTGGAATCACTGTCAATTTTTTATTTTTTACTACAGGGATGTGTTACTGTAGAATCAGAGCAAAAAATACATTTTATTTCATTTATATTTAAATTTAGCTAAAATATAGTTAATGTGTTACATGTACAATAGTTTTTTCTCATGTAACATTAAAGATTACAATTTGATATCATCTATGGAGAGTGTCAGTCATCCAGATCATGGTTGTTGCATAACAAATAGATTAGTCTGAACTTATTCTTCCATTTCCTCAATTCCACCCCCAACATTCAGCCACAATGGATGATGTTTCTTGGACGAGAAGCAAAACATCTTTTGTTCCTCAAAGGGAAAAACATAGTCCCGTTGCCTTTTTAAAAAGCACCTTTGAGGCAATTTGGTATCTGTAGTATTTCAGCTAATATTTGGGGGCATATTCAAAACATTTGAAAGCCACATCCCACTCTAGGCTTAAATTGTGCACAACTCTGGCTTATTAGGTTTGCCATATTGTCTAGCTGCTATTATGTCAAGCAGTACATGCAATCTTCTAGTTTAGCAATGAAATTTGGGAAGGAGTAACTACCATGTTTCCCTGAAAATAAGACAGGGTCTTATTTTCTTTTGACCCCTGATATAAGCGCTTGGCCTTATTTTCGGGGAGGTCTTATTATTTTTGAGGTGCAGGAGGCAGCGAGCATGGTCACCTCATGGCTGCTGCTGTGTTGCAATATTTTTGGGGAGGGCTTATTTTCAGGGGAGGGCTTATTTTAGCATATGTGCTTAAAAGCCTGATTGGGCTTATTATCCAGGGAGGAGGTCTTATTTTCAGGGAAACAGGGTAAGGCTTTAGAAGACTGATTTCCTTGTGACATGGCTGCATGGAACTTAACACTTCTCAAAGAATTTTGTGGCTTACATCCTTTAGGGCTTGGTGCAGCTGGGCTAATAGAATAACAGAATTGGAAGGGACCTTGGAGGTAGTCTAACCCCCTGTGATACACAAACGCCTTCCACTGGGACTATGAACATGAAAGGCTCTTAAAGCCTTCAGCTTCCAAATGTTTGTGTAATCAGTAGCTTCACTGCTTAAATAAAGTGTGTGTGTGTGTGTATTACTACCTTGTTGATTTTTTTAAAAGGATTAAATACTAAGTTGGTCAACAAGTTGAAGATTCTTAATTAATATGATAATTAATAGCATTCACATTTAGCCAAGTAATCATTAAAACTAAACATTAAATCATAATGTAAAATATTTTTGAGACATGTTAGAAATATAACATTGCTTAAATTTAAAGAATCACTCATTGCTGGGGGAAAAAAAGGCCAGGCCTATTTATTTTTTGTTGTCAATTATGAAGATATGCTACAACCAAAGCATGATCAAACCAAAGTAAAAGTATAACTTTTAACCCTGGGGATTAAACATTTTCCCCAGCGAAATAAATATGAATAGCTTTAAGTATTTGCATATAATTTGATGTTTGACATTATAAAAATAGAAGTCTTAAATAGGTTTTTTTTTTCAAAAATTTATGTATTTGTAACTATCAAATATCACAGGAGAGATGTGTCATGTTTTTTCTTCCTGAGCTATTTTAACCATGGTGAGATAGGTCTTGGTGTTGTCATTGATTTTGGACATCATGAAATAAAGGAAAGGATCAAGACAACTATTCAGACTGCTTAGGCATAAAGTAATCAAATAAAAGAAATATAAATTATCTTTAGAACGATAATAATAATTCAGATGATGAGCAATCAGTATAACATTGCTAGGAATATAACAAATAGCAAAAATGCTGAGCACAAGAAGACTAACTTTGATGTACCAGAACCACTTTTGTTCATAAGCCTTGAGTGTTTGAATAATGGAAATGTAACAAAAAATAACAATGCAAAGTGGAATCATAAATCCAAATACTGCAAGGAAGATATAGTAGTAGTGTTGGAAAGGAAGCATAGTTTCACAAACATTAAAAACATCATGGCAGGTAATGATATTTAGTTGGTCCAGACGATAGCTTTGTTTCATGATTATCAAAGGCAGCATATATAAAAAAACAACCGTCCACACCACACAACAAGTTAAAGTAGCTAAGAACTTTTTAGGTAGAGTCCTGAAGGTAAACGGGTGAACAATGGCCACGTAACGGCTGATGCTGATACCCGTGAGAAGCAGGGTGGAGCAATATGTATTTCCATAGAAGACAGCAGTCATGATTCGACACATTCCTTCTCCGAATATCCAGTTATTGCCATTCAGGTGGTATGCAATTCTGAATGGCAGCATTATACAGAAAAGGAAATCTGAAATAGCCAAATTTGTGTAGAATATGGCAGTACGGACTGATCTGATTCTGAAAAACAGCATCCACAGTGTTGCGACATTGGCTGGTACTCCTATTAAGACAACTGCTATGTATATAGCTGGTAACATCTTCACACTCAGTGAGCTAGTAAGGTACTCCATGGTGACATTATTTACTTTCAGTGATGAGATGTTGGATATTTCCATAGGACACTTTTCTTTTTTGTGATAGGGCTTTGTCAGTCCATCTAGGGCGGAAATAGGTATCGGCTCATACATATCTTGTGGAGTGCCATAGAAAGTCCTAATGGGTAGTGATTTATCATGTTGAAAGTCCAAACTACTGTTGCCATACTTCTTTTCTAAAAATTGAAAAACAATGAAAAGGTAAACTGTACAACAGAAATAAGCAGTGATATTTAAAAGTTTCTTTCTTCATTAAGCAGATTTATTCCACAAGTATTAACAAGAGAGTGACATTTTAAAGTTCATTTAAGAAAGAAAATAGAGGAGTGGAAAAGTATCATGTTTTATCAAATAAGCTTTGTTTGTTCTGTATTACGTTAGGGAATAAAATTAGCTGTGTTGAGGATTACAACTTTAGACTATTCAAATGATATTTAAGACGATAGAAAGTTTTACTCTTTCCTCCAGAACTTCACATCAGGTCATGATTTATACTATAACTGTAATATAGCAAGTTTAAATAACCTGCTATAGTTCAGAAAGCTTATGCCTTTTAGCAAAATCTGTTAATTTGAATTGATGGGACAGTCGGACAGTCTGTCTATCTACCTATCTATCATTTATAGCAAAAAAGAGCAACCTACAGCTCTGAGCCAGGTTTCAAAAGTTCTTGTCAAGACCTTGCAGGCCACTGATAAAGAGTTATGTGCCCCCTTTTTAAGTCTGCTAGTCTGAAATGGGAGAAGAGGGATAAATAACTCTTAGTGGAAAAGAAAGACATTGTAAGGCGGGAGAGGAGGAAAAATGAGAATTGGCTCCCTAAAAGTCCTGCAGTTCTCAATGGATTAAAGTTAGTCCTCGACTTATTGAGCCAAAAATTTCTGTTGCTAAGTGAGACAGTTGTTAAGTGAATTTTACCCTATTTAATGACATTTGTTAAGTGAAGCTATTAAGTTAGTAACACGGTTGTTAAGTGAATCTGGCTTTCTCATTGGCTTGTCAGAAGTTTGCAAAAAATGATCTCGGGACACTGCAGAGGTCATAAATATGAGTCAATTGCCACACATTGAATTTTGATCATGGGGAAGCTGCAATGGTCATAAGTGTGAAAAACAGTCATGTCACTTTTTTCAGTGCCGTTATAACTTTGAACAGTCACTGAATGAACTATTGTAAGTTGAGGACTACCTGTATTTGAGAGGGAATGTAGCCCTGTATAAGGAAAGGAAAAGAAAGGAAAGGAAAGGGAAGGAAGGAAGGAAGGAAGGAAGGAAGGAAGGAAGATTGTCCACCCCTATGAAATAGAGGGCTTCTCAAATGGATGTATTTTTTTTTAAATTATTTAGAACTATGTTACTTAATAAATAGCTGAAGAACAAAACATACGTTTTTCCTTCTTTCTGAGAGTGTTTACTTTTAAGTGATTGCTAATCCATAAGTAATGGGACATATCACTAAACAGTAATGCAATGTTTTTTATCCAAGTCCCGTGAATGAAGAAAAAAAATAATTTGAAGGGGAAATCCATCTGGTTGAGACCTTCTTTAATAATCTATTTGAGCCTGCGTGGTTGTTTTCTCTCAATAGCAGACCTAATTGCTAACAAAATAAAGGGTCAAGTTACTGACACACAAAAACACAGATATCTTACCTTTCCGGCACAAACAGGGAGACAGATAGAACAATCCAGTTGTCAATAAGAGCCAAGTTTTCATTGTAGCAGTGATCAATTCTTTATTTTCTACAATAGGCATTTTAACTTGTAGAGTCTTGCTTAATCTCCATTTTAGTGAAGAGATCTCAGAGTATCAGATCTATTTACTGAACTCATCCTCTGTAGCAATTTTGCAGAAAATAGCTGATTTGTCCTTTTTCTTGTAGTGAGCAGGGTATGAGGCATCAGAATGCGGAAGTGGGCGTGACAGCTTAAACTTCCAATCAACACAGACAAGAATTAACTCTTGAAGTACTGTTAATAGAGAATGAAATAATTATTTTGTACAAATAGTGACTGAATTTAAAAACATTTGTTTACATTTTACAGTGTTTCCTTACATTTTCATTGGAATGTATTGCTACCAGACATGAAGGACAAAAACATACAAAACTTTCTGTTCTCTTCTAGTAGTTGACGAGATTTTTACAGTCCAGATTTGGTAACCCGATTTCGTAACCCTAACTTGCAACTGGAAAGAGAAGTCGTAGCTAGAGTCACGTAACATTATCTAGCAAGCAATTCATTTTAGAAAAATTGTATATGTCTGGGAGAATGAATTGCAGAATCAAATGGATTGTAAAAATAACTTTACAGCATTTTAATAACGAATTTGTTCTTAGCATAAAGGAGGAACAGACTATTAAAAGAGAATGCCTGCTTCTTTGAACTGTAGATGAATCCATTGGTCACATCCTTAGCCATGGAGCTGTACTCCAGCCTAGGAGCTGGTGTATATAAAATATTCTCCAAATTATCCTTAGGAAGCTAAAATATGAAAATAACTGAAAAACAAAGAGATATAACTGGTCTTCCATTTGGGAAACTTCTGTCTTTATAGCAAATTTGCTTTAATTTTGGAGTCGTCTTCTTACCTCGACTTTCTGTGGGCTAGTTCTGCCTTTTTCATACTCCTTGCTTAACTCCTTGTGTTGTTTTTGTCAGGGCTGAATGTAGCTACTTTACTTAGCTGCTTCCATTCAAGAATGAGGGGTCCTTAGAGCTTTCAGGGCTTGGTTGTTTTCTTGCAGATGTTTCATTACCTAATTAGTAGCACTGATGATGTTATCTAGTTTGGGTAATGAAACATCTATAAGGAGCCAAGCTCAGAGGCCATCAAGGACCCCTCATTTCAACCCTGAGCTACAAATATGATTTATTGGTCCTTTCAAGAATCTTGAAACTACAAATTAACTTTTCCTCTGGTATTTGATTCAGCTTCTTGTATGTATCATTCTATTTTATTTTGATTTATTTATTTATTTTGTCAAGCATGAATTAGATAACAGACATTATGAATACATGATATGAATACGAATACAAGGGAATATAAGGACAGGGATGGTAGGCACGCTGGTGTGCTTAAGCACGCCCCTTAAAACCTCTTAGAAATGGGGTGAGGTTGACAGTAAACAGTCTAAAGTTAATGTTTCTGGGGTTTGGGGAAAAAACCACAGTGTCAGGTAGTGCATTCCAGGCATTGACCCCTCTGTTGCTGAAGTCGTATTTTCTGCAGTCAAGTTTGGAGCGCTTTACCATACGTTTATATCTATTGTGTGCTTGTGTGTTGTTGTGGTTGAAGCTGAAGTATTCATTGACAGCTGTAGGACATTGTAACAGATAATTTTACGTACTATGCTTAGGTCGGATCGAAGTTCTAAGTTGTCTAAGCCCAAAATTTCAAGTCTGGTGGCATAAGGTATTCTGTTGCGAGCAGAGGAGTGGAGGACTCTTCTCGTGAAATATCTCTGAACTCGTTCGATTGTTCAATTGATTGTGATGTTTTTCACTGGGAATACATTTTAAATACACATGCCTGCTGTTTTAATGATTATACTACGCTACAATCCATGTTTTATGTAAGTTCAAATATATAAGTAGAAAATTAGAGTTATAAAAACTGAATATAACTCTCAATTATGGTTTTAAGAACCATATTAAGAATTAACATTAGGCTAATACATCTTATCTGATATAGTAATGATAGTGTGATTTACATGAACTGAAAGCGTAGATATTATTCTAGACATTCTGTACAATGGAGATAATTCAAGGTGAGTTGTGTTGAGAATTAATAGGTATTCTGGGAAGGAAAGAGAGTAAGCCTCCCTTTGCAATTAGTCCTTATCAGACCTTTAATTTTCATAATATAAATTCATACCAGTAGCCCCTTTTTAGAACAGCTTAATAATCTTGGGATATTTTGGTTGACCAAGTTAAATTTTCAAAAATTGTAATGTTTAGTTTTATCTTTGTTTTAACCAGGAATCTCATGATAATTCATCCATGCTTTGGCTAGATGAAATACAGAAAGGAATTGATGATGCTAACAGAAACTTGGAAGAGGCATCAAAATGTGAGAACTGATTTGAATCATTATATTAAGCCCTGCTTCTTTTGCAGTCACTACTAGATTTATAATTGATTTCAGCATGCATTCTCAAATGAATCTTCTATCTTGGAACATATGTTTGGTAACTTGATTGTATGAAAATACTTAATGTGCAACATCTTGCAACAGATGTGAGCTTCTAAAATGATTTCACAATTTGACTTCAATGACCTCCTGAATTTGAGAATTTGGCAATCAGTAACTATTAGTCATTATGGCTACATGCACCCTACAAGCTATGTGTAGTTCTCCATACGTGTGTGGAAAGATGATTTTGCATTTTAAAGTTAAGGACTTCTCATAGACTTTTATTTGGCCACTTTAGGAACAGGAAGCTGTATCAACTGAATGGTTATTATTTCAAGCCTGCAAAAATCTGGATAAATGTCAGATGAGAACAAAAAGATACATTAAAAAAAGTTTTTGCTACTATCTAGTTAGTCTTCAGGATTTTGCAGTCCAGATGTGATAGCTCTGCGCAAATGGGTCTTTAGAAAACAGAATTAAATAGATGACGCTTACGCGCAGTGCTGGAAGAGTGAAAATGCCCCCACTAGCACAATGGTGATGAACAAAATCTTAGAATTAGCAGAAATGAACAGATTGACAATGCGGATTAACGATAAAGAAGACACAGACTTTTACAAAGTCTGGGAGAAATTGTACAAATGGCTTGATGAGACAGTGAGGATTCAGATATAAAAGGAGATAGTTGACTAACTTAAAATGATCTAAGCAACAACTCAAATAAACAATACACAAAGACAGAGGGACAAATGAGAGTAGAAATGTATTAGAGGTGAGAATTCACCGTTTAGTAACACCATTAGACCACAACATTGGAAAAACTTGAAAAGCTGATAGGTAATCCGTTATAACTACCTGCATGGAATTAGCAACCTAGTTTCACACTAGGTAAGGCGAGATGAGCAATGGGAGATGAAAATATGTAAAGAGCTTTATCTATTTTTGTATCTTGTATTTTGTAAATCTTGCCTTTTTTATATAACTTTCAAATAAGAAAAAAAAAGAGAGAACCAGGTCATCCTCTGAAGAGGAGAATATGTAAACACAACAACGGATAGAGTGGATGGAGGGAGGAGTAGAAGGAAAGATAGGAAGGAGAGGAGAAAGGAGAGGAATAGGAGAAAGGGAAAGGCAGAGGAAGAATGGGAGGGAATGTAAGAGTAGGAAAGAGGGGAGGAATGGGAAGAAGAGGGGAAGGGTAAAGGGGAGGAAGGGGAAGGAGAGAAGGGAAAGGAGAGGAGGAAGGAAGGAAGGAGAAAAGAAAGAGAAGAAAGGGGGTAGGAAGGAGGGAAGGAGAGAGGGAAGCAAGGAGGGAAGGAAGGAGAGAAGGAGAGAAGAAAGGAGGGAATGTAGGAGAGAAGTAAGGGGGGAAGGAAGGAGGAAAGGAAGGGGGAAAGGAAGGAGAGAAGGAGAAAAGAAAGAAGGGAAGGAAGGAAGGAGGGAAGGAAGGAAGGAGGGAAGGGGAAGGAGGGAGGGAAGCAAGGGGAGTAGGAGAGAAGAAACGAGGGAAGGAAAGAGGGAGGGAGGGAAGAAGAAGTAGGACCGTTGTAAGATAAGATGGATCTATGGGATGTTATAAATACATATTATTAATAACAGTTATGAGATCATATAATTGTGAATGTATATATGAAATTGATAAAATAAAATTTTTAAAAAAATAGTTGAAAGGGAACTAAAATTGATCTTTAAGATCCCAACTATATTGCTGATCAGTTGAGAGCTAAACAAAAACAAATATTTTTCTGGGAACCTACTAAGTATGTAGAGACGTATGTCAAGTTCCCTATTAAACAGGCAAACACCTGTTAGGAATCTTGCTCAGCGTTAATTAAAATGCTTATTACACTTGGCATTGATGTCATTCTGTTCATTACAATACTGCATATATTGCAGGAAACTACCTTTTATTTGTAAGTGATTGATTATCTGAAATCATACAGACAAAAAATATTTGCTACGATAATTCTGAGAAGCTTCGTAAAATAGCTTTACGGTAAATCATGTCACAATATGAGAATTGCAAAGTGTTAAGTGGATTGCATCTGGACTGCAAAAATCTAAATGATAATTTGATGGTGGGCAAAAGGTACAATTCTATGATCTCTGCCTTTCCCCAGTGTTTGTCTAGATTGTTACAACCTAGATATGGAAAGCCTGGTATTGGGTACATTAAGCATAGTTGGTGGGGAGAAGACTTTAAGTAATTTGTATTTTTAAAATATGCCAATTTACATATGGTGGTGGCAGATCCATGTGCCAAACTCGATTTAATTGAGGGCCACATCAGGGTTGTGTTTGACCTCCAGGGGTGTGTGGCCAGGGTGGGTGTGGCCAGGATGGACATGACCAGCTCGACATCACTATGTCAGGGGCACCTGTGATGGTCTGGGTGAGGCTGTGGCAGAATCCATTGTCTCCTGAAGAGGAAGATGAGACCAGGGAGAAGGTCAGATCCTTGTCCTTCAGAGGAGCCTCGCTGTGCCTCTCAGGCCACATAGAGGATCCCCCAGATGGTGGTCTAGGCTACCTAGAGCCCTAGGCAGCAGAGGGAAAGCACCCAGCCCAGGCTTCATGCTTTCAGGGCACCGGGACCACACAGCCCAGCCCAGCCCTGCTTCCCCGAGACTGTGCCTGGCAGTGTTTACCTTCTCCTTGAGGCTGCTGTTGCACTTCTCACTCTTCTTGGCCAGGCTGCTCATAGTGTGCCTGGGAGGGCAAAGTGTGTGGGTCATAGGGAGATCAACTCCCTCTCCATGCAAGGAGATCCAGCTTTGTAACCAAAGGATCCTCAGCAATAGAATGGAAGACCACCAGGAGAGATCAGGAAATGGAGACAAGGGGTTGGCAAAAGGGCTGCTGGTGGCCAAGTGCTAAGGCAGGACTTCCCTCAGACTCTTCCTTCCTTCCTTCCTTCCTTTTCTTCTTTTTCCTTCCCTCTTCATTCTTCCCTCCCCTCTTTCCTTATTTTTCCTTCCTTCCTTTCTTCCCAACTTTCCTTTTTTTTATTTGTCTTTCCTCTTTCCCTTTCTCCTTTCCTGTCCCTTCTTGGATGCTCAAATGCAAAAGGGGAAACATTTCTCAATGCCTCTTTGCCTTGTGAACAAATGCCACTTTTGCTAATAGTTTGTTTTGCTAGCATTCTGCCAGCAAAAATGGAGCTCCATTTTTGGCAGCGGCGGCCTCCTGCAGCCCTTTGTCAATGAAAATGGAGCTCGGGGGGGGGGGGGCTGCACAGCCCTCCTGAGGTCCATTTTTACTGGCAGAGGCACCATAGGCCAGACCTTTACTGTTTCCATGGTGGCCCCGCGGGCCAGATCTAACCATCTTGTGGGCTGGAAGTATCCTGTGGCTCTTGAGTTTAACACCCCTGTTTTATGTGTAAAAAGATGACAGGATGACATAATGATAAGCAATAAAGGTACAAATACTATTTGTAATACCTTAAGACAGCAATTCATTACTCTGTTTTTTGATGAAAAATGAAGCAATGGACTCTGAATCTAAATATTTATATTCTTTGGGAGCTTTGTTCCCAATGCTCCAAGCCAAACACCCTCCTGAGATGTTACATTCTGGAATGTAAACAATCTGTAAATACTTTGTATCTCAACCCTTATGTAATCATATAAAAATGGTCATCAGAAATTAATAGGATTTCTTGAATGGGGAGGAAAAAGAACAAGTATCAAATGCAACATTAAAAATAAAAAATAAGTTGCCAAAATTTGAGTCTCTCAAATGTAAGAGGAGAAACTCTTGAACTGAAGCAAGCAGTAGAGCCTTCTCAGTATCTCATATTAGTTTAGAACACAAGAGTAAGGAATTTCAAGGTTGCAACTGCCCTCCCTCCCTCCTCTTGACAATTATTGCTTCCCCTAGAAAACCAGCACATCTGGGAGGAATCTGGAGAGAATCCCTTATCTTGATTAATTCTGTTTTCACTGTGTGAAGGAATAATAAATACTGCTTTGTCACCTACATTCTGGAATGCGTTCAACAGAGGCTGTGTACCATATGGTACTTCTAAATGTGTAGATCAGAAATGTCAAACTTAAGGGCACAGGACTTTGTCACTTGAAAATCTTGGATGTATTCCCCAGAACCCTTTCAATAGTTACCCTTAATTGTAATATGTTACCTTGAACGTTTAATGTGACAGAAGGGCAGAACAATTAAATACTTGGAAAGTAATTGTATTAACTATATTTAATTATAATGCATATTAAACTAAGCTAAATATAGCTTTTGTCACAGCCCATGTCTTTGCCTTGCATATCTCTAGTTTCCACTATAAATTTGGCCAAAGAAGATCTTTGTTCAAGGCTCAGTGTTATATACGGTTCCTTTCATGGCAATTTATCACCCAGATTTTCAGTTTTTAATAAATGCTTCAAAATGTTCATATACACCTGTACATATTCATGCACAAAACATGCTCCCACTTAATTTTATATGTTCAAATTAGATATGTAATAAAATCAAATTAGTCTTGGAAACTAATGTGCAAATTTAAACTTTGTCATTGGTTGACATGAATTGGAGTACAAAGTCACCACCATCCTATATTTATCTATAATGTTGGGGTTGTGTATCCTTTTCGATCCTTGCCATCCCATGCCTCCCCTCTTACCCTTTCTGACCCTCCCCCACTCCTATTCACTCCCTTGCTCCCTCCTTCACCCAGCAGCAGCCTCTTACCTGTCTGTGAGCTTTGGACTTTCAACTTTCTAACAGTTTCCCTACTGACTTTGGTTGTGGGAGGTCAGCAAACAGTTGCCTCTCCTAACACCCGTAGGATTAATTTAACAATGACAACTGTGACTGCAGGAATTGCCATAGCCCTTTACAACTGCATTGCTTAATAATGGAATTTTGATCCCAATTGCCACCATAAATCAAGAACCACCTATAACTTAGTAGTAGTGATTCTTTCTTTAAAAAAGCAGACAACCTTTAATACAGGGGTGGGGGGGACTGAAGAAAGAAAAAAAAATGCTGATTGCCTATTCTTCATGTAAGATATTGTGGGAAATGTATAATACTAATACTTCGTTGATTCTACTCCTTAGTGGCTATTGGAATATGTATGATAAACCAGTGTTTAGAAAAAAGTGATTCTGCATCAATCATCACAATTTTACAGTCACCTAATTTCAATCTGAAAGCTGTTCCAGAATGTGCTGAAATCTACTATGAACATTTGCAGGAAACTAAGAATTTAAAAACAAAAGGTATTGTTGTTTGTGCCATTTTACATAGCATAGGAAATGTATAATGCTCCTGAGGTACTCCAGCACTCTACTTCTTTAAATATTTCATTAAATATTTGTTGAAGATAGATCATGTATTTGCTGACCTTGAAACAAGTTGAGGCCAGGAGTATGATTCAAAATATTTATTGAAGTTTTTCTGGATGCTTTGATTTAATGAGTACCAAATGGTAATTTGGCATAATTTGTTCCTTTAAAGTCCTGATTTAACTGAAAATTAAAGAGATTTTTTTACATCCCTCTGAAGCTGTTCCATCTGAACTATCTTTAAGAAAGGCTCCCTCTGTATTTTATAATATACTGTATTGTTCCTACCCATTTTCATTTATGTGTTCTTGCCCACAAATTGTATATGTTTGCGTGCTTTCTGTGCGAAGTATTTAAATGATGATCCTATGGTGGGGAAACTTTTCTTGCTGTTTAAACAGGAACTGTGTTATTGAATCAATCAGTGAGTCACCAATCCCAACATCCGGTGTTTCCTATCGCTGGTTTATTTCCCCTGAAACATCAGGGACAAGTAGCAGAAAGCAATAATACAAACCAGCTCTTATTTTCAAATCAAATCAACTCTCAAAGTATGCGAGGCTATGTGAAATGCGTTTAGCAACTTTGAGGTAAATTCTTTTGCACTTGCAGAAAGAATTACAGAAAGAATATCCATGCAATTACATCCATGCAAATACATACACAGAGATGCCTTATTAGTTTTGTTACTGGGTGGTAATAAAAAATGCCCCTATTGATGCTTCTCTTCCCTCATAAGGTCATTTGTGGAAGCTTTGTAATATACCATTGGTCAACAGGGACCCTATTCCCATTTTCATTCTGTCTTATCAATTTGTAGAATGGATCATGTTTTCGTGCCAAGAAAAATATTTTATATATTGTATTTTAAAGTATAAGATAGAGACTTAAAATACATTTATGTGTTTCAGCAATATGTAACCAATAAAATATTGCTTTCAACATGTTTAGAACCTGATGAAGGCCCATGGATTAAATTTTTAATTCAAGGTAGTTATGATTATTATTTCAATGAAGAAAGTGGAGAGGGTACATGTATGCCTCCTGAAGGAATTACTCTCAAAACATCCTGGCTGACTGGGGAAGAGATTCAGGTAAGATGTTGTAGAAACAATGGTTACTAGGGATAAGAAGTGGAGGGGGTGTTGGAGAATACAGGAGTGATCGAAGGATGAAATGCAGTACAAATAAAATGATGTATTAGTATATTATTTATTTGCAGTTTCCATTGGATTTGAAGTAAGATTTCTATTTCTATTTTATGTTACTATATTTAATCTTATTGGTGCATGTTATAATTTATGAATAATTATCAAATAATAAGAAATTCTGTTGTTACTGCCATAGATATCCTCAGGAAAAAAGAGTACCAGTGTGCAGTGGTTGTTGGTATAGAGGTGGGGTGACTCAAGTTCTAATTCCTCCTCAGCTTCAGAAACTCATTTGATTATTGTACTTCAGGTTGATGACACAGTGTCAGACCACCCAACCATAGGATTTTTAGCGTAGAGAAAAAGAGGAGGAAGGAGTACTATGTACATCACCTTGAGCCTCTGAATGACAAACAGAATATAAATATAATCAGTTAGTCAATCACTCAGTTACTGTGGGTTATAAAGATCAAAATGAAATTAATTCTGATCTTTACCTATTTAACAGTTTCCATTTAATATTCAGAAATGCTTATTTTGAAAAATATTCCAAGGAAGAAGCTAAAAAAATAGAATAAAATATAGTCTACATAAATTTCAGTCAGTTTGGTTGGAAAGTGTAGTGTAGTTAACTGCTGAAAAAAATATGGATTTTGCTGAGTTTCTTATTTTGGCTGTCTCCTTAACATTTATTTTTCTTATAGAAAATTGTCAGTGAGATCACATCAAATTATAATAGAGAACAACTATGGTGTGCAAATGAGGACCTGATCATTCAGCTGCAAGCTAAAGCAAGGGGATTTTTAGTCAGGAAAAAATATAAAGAAAGAAAAGCTTACCTCCAAACCCAGGAGCCATCAGTGATAAAAATACAGGTAGTATGCATCTAGTATTGGATGACTAATAACCTAATGAAGAGTATTAATAAATACAGCACCGATGTTCCTTCTTTATGTTTTCCAACACTCCAACATCTCAGTACAGATAAGGTTTTCTTGTAAGTGTGCAATTCAAGTTCTGTTTTTAATAATTAAATCAAGGATGGAATATAGCCTATGAAGATAAAGTAGTTTTACCAGGCATATCTAACAACCATCCCTAAACTTTCCTTGCCAAAAACATTTATTGTTTTTGCAGTGTGATATATATTCTATGCTGTACATTGTGTAGCAAGTGAAAAGCAATCATTATAACATATTTTTAAGTATTTTACTTTAAGTATTTTACTTTATATTTTAATATTGTAAGATTTATTCCATTTGGAATAGAAAACTAAAATAAAGCTTACTATAAATGAAGTTTGCTGTCACATTTTAATAGAAGCACACTTCTGTATCCCTTCTAAGAGCACAATATAGATTTTTATCTGAAAAAGAAAAAAATGTCCATTCTGAAATTTGTAAGTACAAGAACAGAAAGCATGGCAACTTTGCTATGCTTAGAGAAAGTTTGGAATTGATTTAGTATTAGTCATATTGCTAATACCTCTTGTGTTTTAAATAACCAGGCATTTTGGAAAGGATATAAACAAAAGAAAAATTATTCGGAAAGACTTCAGCTGTTACAGAGAAATGTTGCCTCTATCACCAAGGTAAATATATCTTGTCCGTAGTGAATTACAAAGCTAACTTTGGCATTCTAGTTATGGGCCAGTGGCTATGGCCTAATAATCTCTCTGATTTCCTACATTTTAATTGTGTACATCTGAATTGTTTCAATTATTTTTTTTAAAAAAATCTATTGTAAATGTGACAAGTATTTTGCAGCTTGTAACACCTTTGTAGTTGCCCAATGAAGCATATGGGATGAAGTCACTGATGAAATGTCAAAGATTGGACAAATTGGGCAAGAGCAAGTTTAATTATGCCTGTTAGCTTTTAAAAAGTAGATACCAATCATCTGACTGCTTTTCATTGAGAATTTGTATAATTGTGCAAATGGAACTGTGGAAATCTCATTTGAGATTTGAAGCCAGATGTGATGCATTGGGTTTGTGAGACTGAATGAAGAAAATTTACACCGGCTTAAGGGCAGTGAAGCTATTTCTTGTTCATGTCTTAATGTGAGATGTGACACATAAGCATATAACATTATATTCCAACTAATAAAAATAAGATGCTAATAAAAACTAACAATATGCTAAAAACAAAAATATTTAAATATTGATCATGTAAATATTTTTTAATTCTTTAACTTTTAGATTCAGTCATGGATCAAAATGTGGTTAGCAAGAAGAGCATACAAAGAACGAATACAATATTTCAAAGATCATGTAAGATTTTTCTCTTTTTTGTTCTCTTATTTAATAGTTAATTGCTCACAACAAATTTAATATTATCCCAATGTCATAGGATAGAAGAAAGAGAAAATTAATAAGACTATTATGAACACTATCTGATATATATCTATATCTATATCTCTATCTCTATCTCTATATCTATCTATATCTCTATCTATACATACATACATACATACATACATACATACATATACATATATAGATATATATATACACACACACACACACCATGAGAACACGAACTACAAAAGATATTTGCAGCCAGTTTGTTTGCTGGGTAACAACTATAAATGTACTGTATATATTATGAGGGTTTTTTTTTTCCAGAATGAAGAAATTGTGAAAATTCAAGCATTCCTTAAAGCAAATAAAGCTAGGGATGATTACAGAATTTTGAGTAAGTACTGAATAATATTTTCTGAATACACTATATACTATATAAAGGAATTAGATGTCGTACATACTATATAACAAAATGAATGTTCCCAAGCTCTACTGTTCCTTTTTATCTAATACCGATAAAGATGTTGGGTGTTCTAAAAGCTGCGTGATCAGGATAATGGACTGCATAAGATTCAGACAAGATATGTACATTTCTCCAGCAGAATGGTGCCGTGTCTGTCCTGGAGGGGTCTGCACATGCCTTAAAGAAGCAAGTTCATAGTTTGAGACTGGTCCTAGATCCATTACTGTCACTAGAGGCTCATAGAGCACTTTTTATTCATCAGATGTTTTCCCAACTGCAAGTCTACCTGAGACTACCTTGCAAAGTTGTTTATATTCAGTTATTCAATGTTTTTAATCTTTAAAGCCCTAACTGGCCTAAGGATCAAGTTAGCTGAAGGAATACCTTCTTCCATGCGTATCTACCCAAATTTAAGATTATCTAATGAGGCCTTCCCTCAAGTCTCCTAAAAGGAAAAGATGGGAACCTCTACAATGGCAAGAGCTTTTTAGGATAGGATAGGATAAGATAGGATAGGATAGGATAGAATAGAATAGAATAGAATAGAATAGAATAGAAGTTGGAAGGGACCTTGGAAGTCTTCTAGTCCAACCCCATGCTTAGGCAGGAAACCCCACACCACTTCAGACAAATGGTTGCCAATCTCTTCTTACAAACCTCCAGTGTTAGAGCATTTACAACTTCTGGAGGCAAGTTGTTCCACTGATTAATTGTTCTAACTGTCAGGAAATTTCTCCTTAGTTCTAAGTTGCTTTTTCTGTGATGTCATCTTATTTATGGAATTCCCCCCCTACAGAGACTTGAGTTAGGGGCAGCCACATTAGTATCATTTTGGTTGCCAACTAAAAACTTTTTAAAATTTCCCCTGGCTTTTAAATTGTATTTCAGTTCATATTCTTGTAGTTTTTGAATATTCCCTATGCTGTTGCCTAGATTACATGGTGTTTTATTTTATATTTTATATACTTGTGTACCGTATATACTCGAGTATAGGCCGACCCGAATATAAGCCGAGGCACCTAATTTTACCACAAAAAACTGGAAAAGTTATTGACTCGAGTATAAGCCTAGGGTGGGAAATGCAGCAGCTACCGGTAAATTTCAAAAATAAAAATAGATACCAATAATGTTTTTGAATATTTATTTCAAAGAAAAACAGTAAACTAGCGGTGTATTCAATGAAATACTTCACTCACCTCATGATGCTGATGTCCCGCTGTGATGATAATGTCCCATGCAGCCGCAGGAGCGATGTCCCGCCTCCTATGACACACGGCACAGTGATTCCTATCATTGGATCACTGTACCAGAGGAGGTGGGACATCGCTATGTGGCTGCTTGCCATAACAAGGAGGAGGTGGGACATCGTTGCAGAGCGGCAGGAGGGGGAGGAAGGGGAATCGTAAGACAGCCCTGCATTACATTAGAACGTGAGGAGGGGGGATGGTGCGGTGCGCGCTGCGCGGCAAACTGACACAGAGGGAGGGGAAACTCACAGGGGCACTGGGCCATTCACGAGTGTCACCCAGCGGCATGGCCCCGCCCCTTTTTCTCCTCCATTTCGGGCAAATTTTTCACTGACTCGAGTATAAGCCGAGGCGGCTTTTTTCAGCCCAAAAAGTGGGCTGAAAAACTAGGCTTATACTCGAGTATATACAGTATATGTTATTACTTTGATTATATATTCTTAGTATGGTTTATTATAAACTGCCCAGAGAGCTTCAGCTTTTGGGCAGCTGAACTTTTTAAAAAGA
Source organism: Thamnophis elegans (assembly GCF_009769535.1). Lineage (NCBI taxonomy): Eukaryota > Metazoa > Chordata > Lepidosauria > Squamata > Natricidae > Thamnophis > Thamnophis elegans. The sequence goes on from NC_045543.1 coordinate 114,851,534, forward strand.
ATAAATAAAATCATGTTTTAAATAAAATTGTTTTGGCTGCCAGGTACCATTTGTTTAGAAATGAATTCTGTAATTTTTAATTTGTTTACTTCATTTATAGCCAGTTCTGCAAATCCTCCTTTGAATGTCTTGCGCAAATTTGCTTATCTCATGGATCAGAGTGATTTAGATTTTCAAGAAGAGCTAGAAGTTACAAGGCTAAGGGAAGAGGTGGTCACCAATATCCGATCTAGTCAACAGTTGGAAAAAGATTTGAATTTAATGGATATTAAAATAGGATTGCTGGTTAAAAACAGAATAACATTACAGGTTAGTAGACATAATATTTTCATAATTGTAGTAATTAAAGTCAGGTTTGCTTTTTTTCTCTTTTATTACGTATTTTTATTTGCCCGTTACCTTGTAAACTTGTGGGCTGGGACTTGATTTCATGCAAGTAGTCTCTGATGGAATATTAAAAATTCTCTGAAATAATATTATTGTTTATGTATTGTTATTATGCTTATTAATATTGATTAATAATTTCCTGGCAAAGGTAATTGTGAGATCTCTTTGGTTTTCCAGAGAATTCCAGAAATAAATACATCTGTAAGTAAGAAAGACTAAACATTTCTACTTCTTCTCCTGGATTCTCTTTTGTTAAAAGATGCAGGACCAGCAATTGATCAGCAATTCCTCTTGATCAATCACAAATACAGAGATGTTATATGAGTTTAAATAAGTATCTAGAATATTTTATTCAATAAACCTTACTGTATGCATCTATCAGTGGACTTCAGATACAACAGACAAAATTTTGGACTTAACTCCAAATAGTCAGTTTTAACTTTGCAGTCAATTTCTGAAGCAATCCAGATAACTGATATAATTTAATTGTATCAATTACATCATTAGTATAATGGCAGAAATATAAATTGACATGGTTGACATAATTTCTTAAATTACATATCTATCCTGATTGCAAAATTAATGTAAATTGCATCAATTTACATCCATTTGAATTTAATAGACCTTCAGCTTCACCAGACAGCCTGAGAATACCTGTCTTAATTCCTGCTAGATTTGCTCCCATGAGGTTTTACATTTTAAACATTATTTTGTAACTGAAAATATTGCTGGGAGGAGTTGGAAGCTGGCATGCTGCAGAGAAGCATCTTCCACCATTCATGCTTATTCACAAGGCCTCAAATGTGTCTTGTAAATTTGCTTAAATAAGCACACTAAAACCAGACGTTAATTGGAAAATATGCTAACCTGTCAGGGGAAAAAAGACAAAATACTGGTAAGGGACAATAACATTTTGTTAAATTGGTTATTTGTACCTTCTTGTACTTAGAAGATATGTTAACATTACAAATGGGCTCACCAAGCTTCAAGTTTAGAAACCCAAGGGTTATTCTCTCTCTTCCTCTTCTCAATTGCCAGATTTTACTTAAACTCTCATAAGAAATTGTATTTCTGTTGCTGGGGCTTAGAGCCAAGCCATGCTCTAAGCACTGGATCTCTTCTTTTCAGGGGTTGCTTGATAAATTTTTTTCATAGTGGTTCTATTTTTGTACTTGATTAGGTACTCAGAGCCATACTACAAATTTCTCTCAAAATGCTAAATTGAAATGAATGTGATTGTAATAGCAAACTTTAATTTCTACCAAATATCAGATTTGAAGTGTTGGCATGGCTTTCATTTTTCAGGATGTTGTGTCACATAGCAAGAAGCTGAACAAGAAAAGCAAAAACCAGCTGCAAGAGATGGTAACTGGGGAAAAGCAAGGCATCAAAGGCTTGAGCAAAGAGAGGAGGAAAAAACTAGAAGCGTATCAACACTTGTTTTACCTTCTTCAGGTAAGTAATCAGTGACTGAGAATTTATAATACAGAGGATCATAGATTTCCTTTTTATTGGCTGTGGCAATAGCAGTTTTTGAAGCCAAACCAATTCAAATCAATTTGAACAAACCTCATTATAATGTAATCCAGCTCTTCAGTCCTCTAGGAAAACACACACACACACACACACACACACACACACACACGGAGTGCAAATCAAAATTTATTTTAAAAGAACTGGATACTACATTTCATCTTCTCTTTTTTCTTCTGCTGAAGATTACTCATTCTTGTACTTTCAAATACAAGTACACATACATTCACTTATACTCAATTATGTATATACATAGTACCCTTTTACTTGCAGTTTTTAGGATCAATCCAGAATTGAAATATGACCTATTACAAACATATTGGGAAGGCTGAATTCTTCTTTCTCTAGCAAAGAACAGAGTGCGCTAAATCTGAATCATGTGCATTTAAGAGGTACATGAACTCAGGCTCCATAGCTACTTGTAATCCTTTCATTAATCTGACAGATGGGAGAATTATTAAATGCATGATAAATAAATATCTAATTAGCTTTTGACCTAGCCCCTACCTCATTTCTTTGTCATGGTGCTGCCCACTGATAGCATATCACTGAAGGACCAAAGGATCATTACCCACCCCTCGGGTTACTCAGACATTTAAATTAGCAAGAGTGGTGGTTCTTTCATTGAACTAGAAAAGGTCAAAAAGTTATATTTGAGAAAAGAGATTTAATTACTTATGCAGTGAGAGAGAAAATTTGGCTATCTACACTGAATCTAAGGTAATAAAAATTAGCATGTATCTAAAGAGTTTTGCTCTTTATTGAAATGTATGTAACAAATCTAAGTGTTATTTTATTTAGTTCTGGCAATGATATACAGGTAGTCATCAACTTAACAACCATAATTGGGACTGGAATTTCTATCACTAAGTGATTCAGTTGTAAAGTGTGGCATCATCTGACTGCATTGATTAATGATGGCAATCCCATAACACCCCATTGCAATTGTTAAGTGACTTCCACCAGTCCTTAGGTAAGGATACTTCAAATGTAAGGGATTGTCTCCCCTTCAGCTGTGCCCTCCCCTTCAATTCTCCCAAACCATCATGCACAGCCTTGGAAAGAAAGCCCTGTGCAGCCAGCAGATGCCTCACAAAGGGCCATGCTGGGCATATTTGGTCAGGAGCAGGAGCAGGAAAACTATGATGGGCAATTCAGGCAGTAGGGGCTATGGAGTGCAAGAAAGGGAGGTAGGCAGGTAGGCTGCCAAATGCTCAAATTTTGATCACATGAGAGATGCTGCAATGACCATAACTTTGGGAAATGGTCATAGGCTGGTTTAGTCTAGTGGTTAAAGCACCAACTAGAAAGCAAGAGATTGTGAATTCAAATCACACCCTATCCACGAAAGCCAGTGGATGACTTTGACCTAATCACTTTCAGCTCAATTCACTTAAGGGATGTTGTGGAGAAAACAGGCGGAGTAAGATGTGCTAGATATGATTGTCACCTTGAGTTATTTGTAAAAATAAAGGTGAGATATAAATAAATAAAAACAATAAATAAATATTAGTTCCCTGATTATAAGGTACAATGGATATAATGTATGTTGAGGACTAACACAAGGTGAAAAGATTGCTAGAATGCTGCATTAGTTTAACACACTATATTTTATGTCAGTAATGGAATTTCTAGTCTAATGCTAACACTTTTACAAGAGAATTTTCGATCATTGAAAAATACATGTGGATATTTCATTCTGTTAACTCTAATATTCTTTACACAGACTAATCCAACCTATCTGGCAAAGCTCATCTTCCAGATGCCCCAGAACAAATCCACTAAATTTATGGATACAGTTATCTTCACACTATACAATTATGCTTCTAATCAACGAGAAGAATACTTACTTCTGAAGTTGTTTAAAACTGCTCTAGAAGAAGAAATAAAGTATGCATGTTATTTCTCTTCACTTTTTAATATTTGTATGAGTAGGGACAATAGAGCAATAGAGAAAAACTATGCATTAAACTTATATTTCCTTTAAACTTGTGTAGCTAATATAAAGGGTTTTTCATATAATGGGAAAGTAGGAAGTTGTTTCTCGTTGCTCAACATAGGATGCTTGCATCACACTTAAGCAGTTTTAAGGATCAGGCTGTAAACTTCAGGGGAAATGATGTGCATTAATTGAATAGATCTACATTTGTATTTCAAAATGTTCCTACATCTAATTCTTGCATTTTGCAAAAACATGATTCATGAAAAAAAAACCTCACTACAATAGCAAAAATACAATTTTGATGTCTGAAGTCAAAATATAAACGTTGCTAATTTTCTTTACTGCAGTTCTAAAGTAGATCAGATTCAGGATATTGTCACGGGAAATCCTACTGTCATAAAGATGGTGGTTAGCTTCAATCGAGGTGCACGAGGGCAGAACACATTGCGTCAGTTATTGTCCTCAGTGGTAAAGGACATAATGGATGACAAATCCTTAGTCATCAATACAAGTCCCGTGGAAGTGTACAAAGCATGGGTAAACCAGCTGGAAATGCAAACTGGAGAGGCCAGGTCAGTACACAACAAATGAATAAAACTGATTTTGATTTTCAGTATCTCTAGGGGCTGTTGCAAAATTTGGCATGAAAGAGGAGGATTATGACAGAATAAGTGACAAACAGCAAAGAAAAAAATGTTGGTTACTCATAACAACTGAAATTATGTGAATTCCAATATATTTGAAGAACCCTAGAGTGGGGAAGATTATATTAAACATAGTAAACCAGTGTTTTTCAACCTTAGAAGCTTGAAGATGGGCGGAGAATTCCCCTGCCAGCTAGGCTGGGAGTTGAATTCCATCCATCTTCAAACTGCCGAAGTTGAGAAACACTGCAGTAAATGTCTGTAAAGATTCTCAGTCATCCAGGTCATAGCTGTCTCAAATGTGCTTTTTCAGGAGGCAACTGGATTTGAATTTAATTTTTGTTATTTCTTTTGAAGACATTTCGCTTCTCATCCATGAAGGTTCTTCACCTCTGACAGGATAGTGGGGAATGGAAGGATTTATATTCCTTGCAGACAGTTGATAATCTGCATCCTTTTGGGGGGTTGTTGAAGCATTTGGAGGTTTATCTGTGTCCCCAGGGTCACCGAGTAACACTCCTGTTTCCTGTAGTCTGCCATTTTTCTCTGGAAATCCATTCCTATTCCCACACCACTCAAAGGGTGTTCCATCCCAAATTGTATAGCTAAAAGTCTATAGAGATTCTCTGTCATCCAGGTCATGGTTGTCCCGAAGGTGCTTTTTCAGGAGGCAACTGGACTTTCTTGTTTTTTTCTTTTGAAGATTTTTTTTTCTGTAGTAAATGGTTAGGAAGTCTATTTGGGGTTTTTCAACTTTAGGGGGTTTTTTTATTTTGAAAAAATAGTGACATTAAATGAATGTGATGATTTAAAATACATTGTATTTATTTAATCTCAAAAAATGTGGTAAATGACAATCATGCAACACATTTAAAAACATAATGGCCATGCAATCTATATAAGTAGAAAAATAATCTTTGATTTGATGGATTGATTATATGCTTTCAAATAGTGAAAGCATGACCACACAGATAGAACTTCTCCAGGATGAAGTTACATCACCAAAACAATGGAGTGCAGAATCTTTGGACATTTAAAAAAAACTTGTTATCTGAATGAAATGCTTAAAGACAGCAATACTTTTACATACGTTATATATTTAATATGATTTCCAGATGTGGAAATTCATTTTTGCTATACTTGAAGGCTTCTTGTTTCTGCTGAATGAGGCCCTTCTGCCCCAAAAGAGAGACTTTAAAAATACAATAATTTCCTTTAAAAAACCATTGTTGGTTTGATACATAGAAATGAAATACTTTTGAGTAGACTAATTCACAGCTATTATAAGGATGATATGTTTGATACGGATTCTGTAAAAATGTATTACAGGTCTTATTATACATATGTTTTAGATTCGCCCCAATTGTGCCCTTTATTGCATAAATGATATTTAATCATTCTGTTTGGGGTCTCAATATTTCTTTTTTTCTCAGATTTTTTTAAAAAAACCACTTCCTGAGTATACCGATGCTGTGCTGTTTCCTGGAAGTGTCATTACAATTTTGGGTCTCATTAAAAATATTATATAAGATAATTTCTTAAAATGTTTTGCATATATGTGCATATGTATCTTGAAATTCATGGGTGATGTGAGAATGTGTTTCCATTTAAATTATTATTTTTCTATCAAAATAGTTTATTTGGAAAACATGGAAAAATCCCATTTTGAAGTATAGTTCAGTGTTTTAAATGATCAGAAGTATTGGCAGTTTACATTTAGTGGTAATCAGGCAAACATTTATTTTCAGTGTTTTAGATTTATCTTGTACACTTTGGTATATTGAGCTGTTGCCATTAAAAACACTGGAGGACAAATTGCATTGAAAATATGATGTAGTCAAAGAAAATTGGGTTGGTGGTGGAATCAAATGCATCAGAAACATAGCAATCTGTAAGATTATTGGAGATGTCTCAATAAGTTCACAGAAAAATAACACTTTAGCATTGTTAAAATACTAAAAGGGATGCGGTGGTTCAGTGGTTAAGACATTTCGATATGAGCTCCTTGAAGAAAAATCACAGAACACAGAAGACCTGGCAGAACTTATCAGAAAACCTGGGGAGAAACTGTGTATTAAACCAAAGCAGGAACAAAGCAGCAGATAACAAGAACTTCTTTCTCAAAAGGACAAGAAGCAAAAATTCTCCCAGCTGGCAGACCCAATGAAAGCCATTTCAGTGTTTACCTTTCAATCAGAAAGGTCAACAGTTCGGTGGTTTGAATCCCTAGTGCCATGTAATGGAGTGAGCTCCCGTTACTTGTCCCAGCTTCTGCCAATGTAACAGTTTGAAAGCATGTAAAAATGCAAGTAGAAAAATAGGCACCACCTTTCGTGGGAAGGTAGCAGTGTTCCGTGCGCTTTTGGCGTTTAGTCATGCCGGCCACTGTTGGACAGCGCTGGATTTTCGGCTTTGAAATGGAGATGAGCACTGCCCCCTAAATTTGGGAATGACTAGGACATATGTGCACGGGGAACCTTTACCTTTACCTTTATTATTAAAATAAGCTGTGATGCAAATAATTATATAATCAATCCAGCAGATTCATTAACATATAAAATAGCTAAAGTATATTTTTTTTAAATGTTCAATAAAATATTAATTCTTCTGTGCTATGTAGATTATCATTTTCTTCTCTCTTTTTGTAGTAAATTACCCTATGATGTAACAACAGAACAGGCCTTGGCACACCCTGAAGTAATGAATCGACTAGAATCCTCAATTCAGAGTCTCAGAGCAGTAACCGATAAAGTCCTTGCCTCCATATTCTCATCTCTGAACTTAATGCCGTAAGTGCAGGAACCTCTGAGAATGTTGGTGGAACTCTTAATTAAAAGGCAAACTTATTTTGTAATTCCTTAGTTGTTTTATTTATTATGATATTTTACCAGCAGAGGGAAGTATTTACATCTCTATAACCAATCACATTCTTTAGATTTGAAAAAAACATTCACAATGTATTTTCTTTTTGAATATATCATCCTGTTTTGTTTATTTCTAAAATATTTAAATACAATGTTTTATTTTTCTTTTTTGGTTGACTTAAATATATTGTTTTTCATCCCAAGTTTCCACTTGTTTCCTTTTTCATCTGTTTTTGCATGTAGTTATGGATTGAGATATATAGCCAAAGTTCTGAAGAACTCACTTCATGAGAAATTCCCAGATGCAACAGAAGATGAGCTTTTAAAGGTAGATTTGCAAGGGTGATTCAACAGCTTCATTGTACTTTCTAAATATACGAGAGGGAATTTATGTATTTATTAGCACTGGATACAGTATAACTTAGGAGAACCAGGACAAAAATATAATATTTTTCTATCTGAAAACTGATTTCTTAGATAAAGATCAGTTATACTTAAACTTTTTTGATAATACAATATGTGGGTTAATATTCATGTGAATGGTGTGTTTTTAAAATTAATTATGTTATTATTTATATGCATTATTCCATATTAGTAAAGTATATTTTCTAGATCACAGAATATAAGTAAATGTAATCAGTTACAAATAATAATTGCAATTTTCTGCATTAAGGTATTTATTTTCCTGTTTTCAAACAACATTAAAACTGTTTTAGGCCTAGAATACTAGACATATGTTTGTCCTCCCTCAAAATGACAGGAAATGCCTGCCAATTTTTATCAGTTGTGAGTAAGGGAGATTTGGTGCAGGATTTAGTAGTATGTAAACAAAAGCCATAAAATATTTTTAACTTTGTTTCTATGTTATTTAAAGCTATAAATCTTTAAAAACAATTTATTACTCTAATTACAGTAAAGTTGGAACAAATTAATTTCTTGAATTTGTCTTGGTTGAAAATGCTTGTATAAAGTGACACTGTGATATTTCATCCAGCCTAGAAAGCTGAGGCCATGCAAAATACTTGCTTCACAATAAGTCTTAGGCATTTGCCTGAATGTGTGAAGGGTTCAAAAAGAGAAGAGGGTAGAACTTGCAGTTCCCTCAGCTTTATAGTTTCTATGAATTCTAGGAGATTAACGTGAATGCAACTCTAGCTTTCCATATAAGTCAAGATCCAGTCTGAGCTCTCTGATCATTCAAGTGGGGCTTTTGTTGCTTCAATAACTCTTTTTCTTTTCTTTTTTTTCTTTGGTGCCTTTGAGTCAGTATTGACTAGTTCCTGGAGTTTTCTTGGCAAGAGTTTTTGGGGGAAGGGGTTTGCCATTGCCTCCCAGTCTCCAGTTTCTAATCTGATGCTTTAACCCAGGAGTGGGCTCCTATGGGTTCGCCCAGGTTCGGGAGAACCTGTTGCTAACATTATGGCCGGTTTGGAGAACCTCCAAATCCCACCCCTGGCTGACCCCACCCACCCTGCCCTTCCCAGGAGTCTCCACATGGCTCATTTTGGATGCAAGGTAGGGCCAATGCAGAGGACCTCCGGAGCCCAGGGGGGACAGTTTTTGCTCTCCCAGAGGCTTGAGGAAAGCCTCCGGAGCCTGGGGAAGGTGAAACCAGCTCCCCTGCCATGGTACAGGGGGCTGACTAGGCCACAGCCACCATGACCACGCCCACCCAGCAACTGGGCAAAGAGATCATTGCTGAAATTTTTGAAGCCCATCCCTGCTGTAATCACTACATCAAACTGGCTCTTGCTCTGTCCTTTAGAAAGTCTCTAACGTTGCATGATTAAAGAGGTAAAAAGCTCATTTCAGCTCTAAATTTCTTATCATAGTGAAGATATTTCTTGGTGTCAAGTTGTTTTTTCCAAAACTTACTATTCTAAGAATATGGTCATTTAAGGCAATGAAGCAGGGAAGAAAAGAGAAGGAGAAGAATGGAATGGGATGTTTTAATTTAGACATCTCTTTGCTCCCCCTGCATGCTGTTAGATTGCTCTGCCAAAGAAAGCTATCTTATTTTTTAGTATGAAATGAGCTTTTTTTTGGGGGGGGGGGGGGGAGATGAAAATAATTGAGTGTGTATTCATTACTAAACCTTTATAGTCCATTTGTATAACAGTTCGGAAAGGCAAAGCTGTTACATAGAATCAGAAAGACTAACCACACCCATTAATTTGGGGGGAAATATTTTATTTACATGTTACTGTTTTGACAAAATGCAACAATCAATGCATCTATTTAAAATACTTTTTTATCATTATGAAACAGTTTTATTATTGAAAAGGATGACGACACTGAATTTAAAACAGTCTCCTCTGCTCATCCCAGCATAAAAACAGAACAAACTCTCATGCCTACTCTTTCACCTTATCAGTCTTCATTGCCAACTCCAGCTGCAGCCAATCAGTTGAAGATTCGTCCCCCATAAATGTTTGAGTGGTAGATAAGCATGTCTGTACGTGGGTAGATATACTGTATCTGCCAGGATTTGAGAAGGAAAGAAACAATAGGATTAAGAAAAGAGGAAAAGGAATAAATAGCTGTACCAAGAAAGGAAGGGAACTGGATGCAAAAAAGGAGAAGGAAGTGGGATAAATTAAGAGGAAAAGAAGAAAAGACAATGCTTTTGGCATTATAAAAAGAGTTAAAATTCACCAAATGGTTCTTCTCATGCAACTGATGTTCAAATAATTTATGGCTTTCAGCAGATTATCTGCATCCATTAGCACCTCCTACCCATTCACATGCAATGTCTTATAAACAAAATGTTTATAAGTCTCCTTTCTTGCATGTAATTATTAGGGAGGAAAACACATTTTCTTATTTATGTACATCTTAATTCTTACATAAATACCTATAAATAATTGCTGGAAATGTTGAGAATGTTTATTTTCTCTAAGTAGCATGATAAGAATCATACTATTATTAGTATTATAATAACTCATACTAAGTATTATACTAGACATAGGTATCAGTTATATCTTCAGATAAGGGATGTAATGATGCGCATCATAGGTTTGATCCAAAGCTATTGGATTTTATTCCTGATTTTCTGTTTCCGGTTTGTAGTATATAACCAATTGTTTAAGAAGTAGGGTTTAAATGGGTGAATAAAAATGCCAAGTAGAGGTATCTAAAAGTGACTTTCTCCAATAGATTGTTGGAAATCTCCTGTACTATCGGTTCATGAATCCAGCTATTGTTGCACCTGATGGTTTTGACATCATTGACATGACAGCTGGAGGGCAGATACATTCTGATCAGAGGAGAAATTTAGGTTGTGTAGCCAAAGTCCTTCAACATGCTGCATCAAATAATCTCTTTGAAGGGGAAAATGCTCATCTCTCGTCCATGAATAGTTATCTCTCCGAAACATATGAGAAATTCAGGTTGGTACTCATCTAATGTACTATAAAGCATGAATTGAAAGGATATCTTCTACACATCACTCACTGTATATATTTTTGTAAACTAGATGGTTTTATCTTCATTTCTTTTCATAACATTTCATTTTCTTAATATTCAACATTCAGATTCTGCATTCTTCTTAAAGCTGAGCCTGTATCAGAATTTTCTCAGGTGTGATTCAGACCTTTGCATGAGCACAGCACACCTCTGCTGTTCATTGAAGCAGCCCATCTTTTTTCTGGCTTTTCCACAAGCCTGAAAATAGATGCAGTTAATTAAACTACTATTGACTCTTTTAAGTTAACACTAAGGAGAAGATGTATTTTTAAATGCTTTTTCTCCATATAGGATAACCATTTTATCCTGTCCTGCATTTAACCAATTGGATAGTGGTGGCATATATATGTAGTATTCTGAAATTCTATTCTCTTTCCACCTTAGAAATTTTTTTCAAGCCGCATGTGAGGTTCCTGAACCTGAAGAAAAATTCAATATTGATGAATATTCTGATATGGTGACTCTTAGTAAGCCAGTAATATATATATCTATTGAAGAAATTATCAACACACATTCAGTAAGTGCATGCAAAGAAAGTTGTAAGTTTGGGCATTATGGATCTGAAATATAAAATGTATAATTTAATGATAGAGACCAAATATTTTTTTCCTATTGGAATTAGATTCCTGTGATAACCTGAAGATTTGAGCAAATACTTGGAGACATTAATAAGAAATCATTTCTGTAGGATTCTTTAAATTAGGAAATGTTCAAGAGTATTCAATAAATTTTCAAAGAAAAGGTGAACTGTGTTACTTTCTTTTTTTCTTAGTGTTAACAAAGACAATCATTGCATATAACAATTATTGGGAGAAAGAGCAGGAATTCTTAGTAAAAAGTTTTGGAAAGACACCTGTTTATATTTTGAATAGGACACCTGTTTATATTTTTACATTTTTGTACAATCCATTTCATAGAGAGTGGAAAGGAATTACAGTTGGATAGCAGATTTATTTCTTTTTTATACTTCTTCAGAATGTTAGTTTTAAACAAGACCTGTTACATATGTATACATAAATCTTTAAAAAGAACACAAAGGATAATTGGGTTCCATACATAACCATTTTAACCATGCCTTATTTAAATATTCCAAAAAATATATAATAGATAACCCAAATAGGAGAAAACTAGAACTATAGTGGTGCAATGGAACATCTAAAACCTAATTTCAGATCTCTATAAAATATTTCTAGTTCTCTTAGTTTATGTTTGCAACATAAAAATGTGTATTAATTTAATGCCTGAATATTTAATCTCCTGAAAGATTAGAATTATTCAGATTTGATCTTCAGAGTTCTGAGTTTAATACAATAGGCAGATAATTTAAGTTCAGGACTAGATTTTGTAAAATTATAATGGTATGATATTCAGGGCGTGGGCGTGGTTAAATAACAATTTGAGAAATAGTGATTATTTAATGGAAGTTATTCATTATCATGGTCTTCTTATTTCTTACACCACTAGTAAAATTACTTATTGTAGGCAAGCTAATTAGAGGAAATCAGTTCGGATGGTCATTCTGTTTATATTTATAAATTAACATTTCTTTCAAGGTTGATAATTTGGGCAGTTGAAGAAACTGTATCTGCATCTCTAATAATCATTTATGGTTATAGATATAGTTCCTCTGATAGTGTTAATATTTGCTGACTGTAGAAAAAGCATGGTTGAAAAGTTAATGCAGCACATCTTTCTAAAAACATTTGGTTGAGATTATTGCTTAAATGTTTAAAAAGCTTAATAAATTTTGACCTGCTTTTTGACCTTTAACCTTTTTTTTGTATTCCTGAGTTTTAAATCATGTTAATTAACTTCCTGAAACTGAAATACATAATATTTTTGAGGAATACATTTGGAACTTTATAGAAATCCAGAGAACATTTTGTTTTTTACAAGAACAATGATTTTTAAAGACACTATTGTAAACCAAAAAAAAAAAAAACCATTCCCGTAATAGAAAGGATGAAATGCTGCAAATCATATTGAACAAAATAATCCTCCACTGAAGAGAGAGAATAATTTCCCACTTTCTGCTATTTTGTATTTTTTTCTATGGGTCTCCTCAGTTCTGGGGACAATAAAAATTGCCCTCTCACACTTTATTAGCACATAGTTTCTTCTGCCAGCAGATGCCATCCAAAATCTATTAAAATTCTCAACTGTGAAATGAGGTATTTTGTAGGAACAATAGATTTGTAATAGAGAATTGGAAACCATTAAATAAAATCCTCTCTCAGTGAATTCTTTAAATCAGACATTTGATGTTGGTTTCATTGACTAATAATGTATGTGATTTTAGTGCCAAATGTTTTTAGGATTGTGACAATTCTGTATTAACCAAATCCAATTAATATGAAAGAAAAGAACAGTATTAATTTTAAAAATTATATATTATTTTCAGATAAAAAATATATTTTTTGCATATACAATAGCAGTTTTTAATAGCAAACCGGTGGAATAAATTACAATTCCAAAAATTAAGAATCTATTTTAGGACTGTATCTTATTTCTTCTACATAAATTTTTCTGGTTGCTTGATTCCTAAAATGGCATTGAAGGGACACTTCAGAATGGGGTGATTTATTTCCTGTTCATGTGAAATAATTTCTTCCATATGAATATGGGTTTTGCATTTTTCTTTATGAATGCATATTGCATTTACTTCTACCAAGTCTCCTGAAATGCTTTTTTAGTATCCCTTTTGGTTTTGTGTTTATTTCCATTTATAGTATTATCATTCTAGTTCTGTTATGTATTTAAATATTTATTAGCATATGAAAGGTTTGTATCCATAGTTTTGACAAGTATAATCTCATTTACAGCTATTGTTAGAACATCAGGATGCCATTGCTCCAGACCAAAATGATGTCTTAAATGAACTGTTAGAAGGGTTGGGGAAAGTTCCAGATGTAGAGACTTTTCTTGGTAAGATAATACAACAAAAACCACAAAAAGGCAACTAAAAGATTGAATATAACCTGTGCATAGATTTAAAACAATATCTGTTAAACTAGAACAATATTTTTGTTGAGTTAGTACAAGTTGTCAGGAAATTTGTTTGTTTGAAAATGTATTTCCTTCCTTTACAGTGGAAGTTGCACAACTACACACACACACACACATACACATGCGAAAACATTGCATAGAGTTCTGGACAAAAACATGATGAATGCATATATTTTCTTAACATGAAAAGGGTACATTTAATGAAATTAAGTTCAGAATGAATAAAGAGAAGATTGTGAGGTGGTCCACTTTCTACTTAACGTTTGGTCTAACTCTGGAAGCCTGGTTAGCAGCATCATAAGACATTTCTCCTCTATATCTGCAGATGTCTGCTAGGAAAGAAGCTGATAGTAAGATGCGCTCTACAGACTTGTGACTCAACATTCTTATTTCTTCCAGGATTCATTCATTTTCTCTCTCCCTCTCCCTCTCTCTCTCCCTATCTTTCTATCTATCCGTATGTATGTATGTATGTATGTATGTATGTATGTATGTATGTATGTATGTTTCCCATTTAGAACTTGCAATACAGAGTCTCATATGATTCAATATAATCAGTAGGTGTATCGTCCTTTCTATCAGCATATGATTTTAGATTCTTTTTTTTAATCTGGTGTTTTGCCAGCTAAAAAGTAAGTAAGCTACATATGTGTACATGCATACATGAATATGAAAACCAAAAGTTAATGCCAGAACTAATTATTAGAAAAAGCACAGGTACATTTGTGCAAGCTGTTAAATGCCTTTACAGATAATTCAGATTCTTAAGATAATAAAAATGAAAATTGTATTTTTTCACAGCTCTCCAATAATATCAAATCATATGTATGAGAACTGCCAGGGAAACTCCAGCATCTTGTGTGTATGCTAGCCAAATCTTTAACAAAAGCAATCCACAGAATGACTTGTTTTAGCATGTAGCATAGAGTCAGAGTTGTCTATAAATTTCTTACCTCTTTTATTCCCATAACTATCCACAATAGAATAACATGTTTAAGTAATTGAACAACAAATATACTTTGTGTAGTTCATGTACAAAATCTTCCTGAATTTTTTTCAGTCATTGAAAAGTTTTTTTAAAGTAAGCATTATCTATGTAGTGTTGTCTTTATGTTTGTTCTGATTTTGCATTTTTTTTTTTAACTTCATAAGCAAAAAGTTGGAAGCACTAATTTTTTTTTTCTCTGCAGGGGAAGGAGCTATTGATCTCAATGATCCTAACAAGGAAAATACTTTAAATCAACTTGTTAAAACAGAAATTTCTCTTTCACTGGCCAGGAAATATGATTTGCGGGAAGGGGAAGAACAAGACATTAAGGGCCTAATGATAAAGTATGTTTTTAAAATATATGGTATTGAAAAGGCTTTTGTCAATGAATCGTAGTAATAATTACTAATAATCATGAAAATCTTTATGTAGACTTTGACTACATGTTGAGAAGAAGTATTAGGCAGTAATAAATATATGTGTCTGTATGTATATGAAAACATTATTTAAGTCCAATAGGTAGTATTATAAGAGCCAAGGTGGCGCAGTGGTTAAATGCAGCACTGCAGGCTACTGCTAGATCAGCAGGTCAGCGGTTCAAATCTCACCGGCTCAGGGTTGACTCAGCCTTCCATCCTTCCGAGGTGGGTAAAATGAGGACCCAGATTGTAGGGGGCAATATGCTGACTCTCTGTAAACCGCTTAGAGAGGCCTGAAAGGCCTATGAAGCGGTATATAAGTCTACTGCTATTGCTATTGCTATTGCTATATAGTAGGTTTAATACTGAGTTTTATAAGCATTCTTAAAATCACAAATGCACAGTGATACATATTTAGGAATTTCCTTAATTCCTGTCTTGTTATTAAGTGCAGTGTTGAATTTGTATGATGGTATTTGGCTGTCTCTCTAAATTAAAAGGCTATTGGAAATTTCATAGAAAAAACACTGAAGTGGTTTCATGATAAAGTTACATGAAAAAGACATTGGGCAGTAGGACATAGATTAGACTTTCAGGAAACCAGAGGAAACATCTGCCTTGGATTTGTACAGTTAGAAATATTTAAAGTACTTTTTTTTTAATGTACAGAGACCTTCTTCTGTGGGGATATGATGAAAATTAACTTCTACTGCTGCTATTTACTTCTTAGTAGGTCTGCTGCTATTTACTCCTTAGTAAAGAAGGAGTTTCTATGAGTTGTGATTGATCTGTCTGTCTATGTTCTATCTATGTTCTATCTACGTGTGGTGTGCTTTCTTTATAGTGTCTGGGAGCATGAATACAGCACCTGTTTACAATTACTTACTGCTCTAATTTTTCCTTGTGATCTCACAGCTGCCCCTTGCAGCACCTGCACAATTCTGGGAAAAGATGCAACAGCCTTAAGGAATTGCAGACAGATGCTATGCTGTACCAGATAGCTTTTTGTGTTGGGAATCTGGAATTCTTCACACACCTAATCTGTATATGTATACACATTACATTTCTGTATGATAATCAAGAATATAATCTCTGAATAGAAAAGAGTGAGCTTTCTTTCACATAAACTATGAGATAATTTTATAATTACATTTGAAGCAAAGGAAATCAGAAGATTCTATTTTCTTTCTTTCTATACTTTTCTTTTTTATTTGCTGTTTTTGTTCTTTATTAGTTTGGGTTGGATTTTATGCTCTTTGTAAAACTTTTAGTTAAAATTACTTTAAAAATGAATATTATTTTACCATTTCACTCCAAAGTTTTTTGCCAGATATAACATGTATAAGAGGCAGAATTATACTCTTACACTTAATCTAAAGTATTTCAATATGAGGACTTTCATTAAGACAACAGTGAACAAATCATGCTATTCTTAAAAAGCATGACAACTGCAGTTCATAAACAACAGAAGGAAAAAGCAATACAGGAGTCCTCGACTTACAACTACAATTGAGCCAAACATTTTTGTTGCTAAACAAGACAGTTATTAAGTGAGTCATGCCCCAGGGTGTTGTGCAGGCAGTTCCAGGAGTCAATGTTGATTTGAAGGCTCATACATACATCTCCAGAGAACATGCTACAGAAATCAATCAACATAAAGCCACAATTAAACAAGAATAGATTGACTTATGGTAGTTTGAATATTCATAGTGTTGAAAGTGCTTGCCATCACTTCTAGATTTCATTTAGTAATTCTTTGCCTGGATAGGTTGCATTCCCTCATGCCTTCAGATACCTATGCCTTCTCTTTTGATTATATATTCACATCAAGTTAGTGGGCTTTCCCATTAGGTCTTATATAGTAATCCTCAGGGAGGATACATACTTATATGGGAGGACTCTATTGATATAGTGAGAATTATTTCCGAATAGATATCTATATATAAAATAATGTAGCAGTCTTTAATCACTATCCATTAATCACAATTTCTCTGATTGTTTCATTAAGAACAAAAAGGCTAATTATGGACGTAATACAAGCTCAGCCTGGGGAGTCACTTGCAAAAATTCTGGAAATACCAGCTTCTGAACTTCAGGTAACCATTCCATTTTGTATGTATCTGGACATTTCAATTCCGAAATAATATTGTAAAAAACACATTTGCGAATATATTCTTAAAGTAAAGTAGTCATCTCCATTCTGGAGAATAATTGAATAACAAGTATGTTATGTGCTTATTTTGCCCTATTTCTAATAACTTAGATTAGCACTCTTCTCCCTTCGTTTAGAAGCTAGGATAATGTGATCAGTGCAGGATGATTCCCTAGACCCAATAGCTTATCCGTCCCTAACATGATGACTTTCAGACATGGTGAACTACAGAACCCTGTCAGCAGAGTT
Source organism: Thamnophis elegans (assembly GCF_009769535.1). Taxonomy (NCBI): domain Eukaryota; kingdom Metazoa; phylum Chordata; class Lepidosauria; order Squamata; family Natricidae; genus Thamnophis; species Thamnophis elegans. The sequence continues at coordinate 114,869,183 of NC_045543.1, forward strand.
TCAGACCCTGCTGGCTAGAGTCTCCCTTAGCTCAGAAAATAGGGATGCCACTACTTGCTTCTCTAGTGAGAGGTTTCCCGTTCAACATGGTATATGTGATTGGATAGAAAGATCAAAAACATTCTGAGAAAATGTCAGGAGCTGCATCACAGTATTTATGTTTACATGCTTTTACATATTGATCTATCTCCGTGATGGAGAACCGATGGCATCCATGTCCAAAGTGCCATGTCACCTGGCACGTGCGGCGTCACCCATTCCTCTTTTGGGTTTGATAATATGAACCCGGTATCTGATGACATTTCTAACACTTTTCCGATTTATTCTTGAACATTGTGGCTATTCTCATCGGGAATAGGTGCCACCTGTAAAACATCTTATACAAATTTTCTTTATATGCTGTTGACATTGTCATTTTATATTTTGAGACCACAATTTCTGCCAATTCTCTAAGTCAATCCCAAATCCAAAGTTTTTCCCCCAAGCCATCACAGATTCTTTAACTTGTCCTTCTTCTAGCTTAACTGCTAATAAATATCCATATAGTTTTAAAATTACCTTTTCATCTGTACCTATCAACATTTTATCTAACAGTCATTTTATCATGGAAACCTTCCATTTTAAGATCTTTATCATATCTAGAATGTATTTGCGCATATGAAAACCAATTCATCTTTATACCCTGCTGTTCCAGTCTTTGCATAGATTTAAGTTCACCCTTTGCATTCAATATTTCACCATATCTAACTGTTTGTTCCTTTTTGTATGTTATTGGATATGAAAAGGCTTCAATAATTGATATCCAGACTGGAATTTTTAAATAATGTTGCCTTTTAATCTTCTCCCAATTTAATAGCAAAGCATCATGTATATAATGTCGTCTAAAATACCCCTGTGTTTTAGTTCCCTTGTATCATAGAAAAGAGTGCCATCCCAACAACAAATCATGTCCTTCTACAGTCAATAATTTAGAATTTCTTAATGTTATCCATTCTTTAATTATATTCCAGTTTTTTATCTCTTGCCTTCTGTAATATTTGTGTCTTAATTGCTTTCTTAGTGAGTCTTATATGAACTTCTCTTGGGAGACTGTTTCTCACTGCATATCCTGTATAGACTCGAAACATCTCGTCTATACCATCCATCATTTTTTCTTTGTTTATCTCCAGGGCATCTGCCAGAATTTCTATCATTATTTCTGCCAAGTTTTCTCCATTTTTCACTTCCATGTGTTGAAATCTGAGGAGCATAATGAATTCTTAACCACTACATTGGTTTCCTTGCATGCTACATCTATCTGTTAGGAAATATTTGTGTTGTAATAATAGAACTAAAAATATTTCTTGCCTCAGGCTTGTTTTTTAAACCACTTTTAAAAAGAGTTATTCCTGTTAAGCAAACCAGTGTAGAGGTAAGAACTAAGAACTAAAGCTAGGCATTCCGGATTCAACTCTGCCCTCAGTCACAGGAACTCACTAGGTGATTTTTGATTAGTCATTCACAGCCCAACAAGCACACAGATTGCTGTAGGATAAAATGAGGAAAGTTTTCTTCTTCTGGATGTCAAGGAAGTCATCTTAACCTCCAGAAAAGGCAGGATATGAAGAAATATGAATAAAGCCAGCCATGTAAAAATGCCACAGCTCTCTCTGTTTCCACACCACCACAAAATCTGTCTTTATTGCTGAATCTTCCTTGCCCTGCCCAATGTTTTTGTTAGATGTATTGGTTTTGTGTATTCATGAAAATATAGAATATGAAATTCTTAATTCTGATATGAACATATAAGCTTGCTTATATAAATGGTGGTAAACTTTCTCTGCCTATAAATACAGTATATACCTGCAATCTTACTTATCTTGCTATTTTTTCTTAGGAAACGGAACATAAGAAAATAATAGAAAAACGTGCAATTTTGGATTCTAAAACACCAGAGAAAATGAAACATAGTCAATCTATCCTTGAAGAAGGGCAATTGCCATTAGAACAAAAGAAAAGAAAAATTCAAAGAAACTTGCGAACATTGGAACAAGCTGGGCTGGTTTCATCTGAAAACAAATATCAAGAAATCATCAATGAAATAGCCAAGGTTGTAGCAATATTATTATATTTTTCCAATCATTTTCTTTTTTCATCTTGAATATAATATGTTCATTTTGAATAAAATAGCATGTTGTAAAGTGAAATGTAAGCATCGATGAAATATTCATAGTAACCTAAATTAAAGAAATGATAGGGTTGGATATCTGAATATGATATTTATTCATGAATTTTAAATATATAATTTTTTATTATTAACTTAATTTGATTGCAAGTTCATCCTGCAATGACTCTTAGTGGGTTATTCTCTGAATTATACTTAAAAAAAACAGTTGTGGTAATGAACTACATGATGCAGCTTCAATGTTTAATTCAGTTGCCTGAATTGTAAAGATTCATACATAGTGTTCATTTTTAAAGTGCAAGGATGGTTTTGTAGTTACCATGTAGAAAGTATAGTGTATTCAGCTTCTCCATAATAGCAAAATGTCCCAATTACTTGCTTCCTAAATACCAGTATTGAATCTCAGTGTTGAAAACTGGTTATGTCTAGATGAAATTAAACATTATATAGCATCACAATGAGCGCTTTGTTTGGATAAGGAGATTATTTTTTTATATTGTGTTCCTATTGCTTATAAGCTGCCTAGAGATGAGTGAGCAAGTGGTCATATAAATTTCCTAAATAAATAAATGAACAATTGCTTTGCCAATATAAATAGTCCTTGATTTTCAACCAGTTGTTTAGTGGCTGTTTGAAGTTACAATGGCACTGAAAAAATGACTTATGACCATTGTTAACACTTATGACCGTTGCAGCATCCCCATGGTCATATAATCAAAATTTGGACACTTGCCAACGGCTTGTACCTATGACAGTTGCAATGTCCATAGGACATGTCACCTTTTGTGATCTTCTGACAAGGAAAGTCAATGGGGAAACTAGATTCACTTAATAACCATATTGCTAAGTTAACTGCAGTGATTCACTTAACAACTGTGACAAGAAAGGTTGTAAAACGGAGCAAAACTCATTTAATAACTGTCTTGCTTAGCAACAGAAATTTCCCTTCAGATTTCTATCATTCCTTTTCCTAAAACCTTACTTTATTCTTGCAGCTTTCTAAGGTAGGGTTTGTTTGCAGATTTTAAAAAAATCCAGGTTGGAAATGAATTTTCCTCTTTTGAAATGATTTTTTAGGACATCAGAAATCAAAGAAGATACAGACAACATCGAAAAGCAGAGTTGGTAAAACTTCAGCAGACACTGAATGCACTCAATTCCAAGAAAGCTTTTTATGAAGATCAAATAAATTATTACAATACCTACATTAAGACATGTTTAGATAATTTGACAAGAAAGTGAGTAAAATATTTTCATATACAAAGAAAATACTTTCTATGGCAAATGTTTGCATTATTGTTACCTGTTACACCTTATTAAAAATCAAAACTATGCTGTTTTATGTTAGAAAATAAATTACTGAACCTTTTAAACATTTAAACAAATCTTAAAGACATTGAGGAACCTCTCAACTTAGGCGATGCTGAGACTATTTTTCATAATTATATGGATGGCTGCATATTTTAATACAGAACAGCTTGGTGCTGTGAAAAAATTATGGAGACACTGTGAGTGTTATGAATCAAAAAGGTTTGGGAAATTGGTGTAATATTCTAAATGCTTTCAAGTAAACAACTTCATATGTAAAGCAAGTGATCTTTTCTAGAAGCTGGTATTATGCAGGGATCGTCAATTTATGTCCTTTACATCAGCGGTCCCCACCTCCTGCATTGCAGACCAGCACTGGTCCGCAGCCCTCCAGGAACTACGCCACACAAGTGAGCAAAGCCCCATCTGTGCATGCACAAGATTTAGGCAACTCACAAAACTATGCTCCCCGTTCGTGGGAAAAAACACCCTCCACAGAACTAGTCCCTGGTGCCCAAAAGATTGGGGACCACTGCTTTAGATGCAGGCTCTGGGGCACATTGCATTAATATTGAAGAAATTTACAATTTAAATTCAGTACCAAAATGGTTGATCACTGATAGTGCCGTTATAAATAAAGCAAATAAGAAGAGGGAATGAATGTATCATGCCTTGCAAAACCAAATAAATTATGTCTTTAAGATTTCTAATCTAAAAACAAAATATTTCTCTAGTAACTACACTGTTATGGGACACAATATTTTGCCCATAGTCCTAGATGGGCAAAATATTATTAATGAATATATTCCCTTCCACAGACCGGAAAAAATGCCTACCCCTTATACTCCTGAAGCACATAATTCAGGGTCTATGACAATTCGCCATGGCCAGTTTGTCACGGCCAACTTGCTGCAGGGCAACTCACCATGGCCATCTCACCACAGGAGAATTCACTGCTGGACCAGAGTTACACTAATATCAAAGAAATGATGGAATAGAATCTTTAAAGAAAGTGTGCAAAAGGAGGGACAGAATGAAATGTGAATGGCAAAAATTTAAAATAATTTTTATTTATTTTAAATAATTAAATAGAATTGTTAAATTGTTCCATAGCGAGTTGTTCTGCGGCAAGTTGGCCATGGTGAGTTGGCAACAGCAGGTTGGCTGTGGCAAGTTGTCCCATTTCCCATAATTAATTATCTTTATTATTGCACAGCTTTTTTTCCCTGAAAGTCCAGAAACAAGGTCAGTTCTTTGCATATCCAATGCCAGCTTGGTCTAGTGGCTAAGGCTTCCAGGCTAGAAACCAGAAGACTATGTTCAAGTCCCAGCTTAGCAATCAAAGCCAGTTGGATGACTTTGGGTCAGTCACTCTCTTTCAGGCCAACCTATCTCACAGGGTTATTGTCGGGAAAATAGGAGGAAGAAAGAGCATTAGATTTGCTTGCGACCTTGAATTGTTTATATATAAAATAAAGGCAGCATATTAATTAAATAAATACATAAATTTCATCCAGGCATCAAGACATTAGGAAGATCCTGGCTCATAAAATGAGGGTGGAGGTAACGATCATCAACTCTTTCTTATTTTCATTTCATTAATTTATTAACAGACATTCCCCTTTTAATAACTTGTGAGTGCCTTTATTCCTCAAAAAATTTGAATATAAAAACATTTGTATTTATTTTAGTGTTGTGTTTATTAGCAAAAGGAAAACATGTTTCTTCTGTGACTAGCCTAACATTTATTTATCTGATTCAATTTACAGAAATTCACGAAGATCTATTAAATTAAATGGAAAGCAAGAGGAGAAAAGTGGAAACAAACTGAAAAATATTTCACTGAAATACACAGCAGCAAGACTATATGAAAAGGGAGTTATTCTAGAAATTGATGAACTTCAGCCTAATCAGTAGGTGTTGTATAGCTGATTTATTTATTCAAATGGATTTTTCATTTTAGAATTTAAATGAGTCATTTTTCAGAAGTGTTTTGGTTTTAACCCCTTAGCATTGTAATGTGAATATATTTCTATTTACAAATGATTATTTTTCTCTTCTCTTCATAGATTTAAGAATGTGATGTTTGAAATTACACCTGGTGAAGAAGTGGGTGACTTTGATATTAAAGCTAAATTCTTAGGTGTGGAGATGGAAAAAGTACACCTCCATTTTCAGGTAAATTGTATTTTTAAATCATATATGCTTCATTAGAGTCTTTTCAGGACTATTGTGGGAGTAGAAAGAAGAAAATAACTTGCAACATATATTTGGGTAGCATCTGAGGACCTATTTTGAAATGGAGGGTTTTACAATAGTTTATTCTTGTTAAACGAATCTTCATTTCAAACACTAAAAAAGCAGAATTCCATCAGTTACATGCAAATCAGTTCTTGGATTTGTTGCCAGGTTTATTACTGATAAACTTTGAGATAAAACACACACTGCCACAAATTAGGAGAACTGATTAGATCAGTGCTTTTCAACCATAGCAACTTTAAGATGTGTTGATATCAACTATCAGAATTCCTACCCATCATAGGGAATTCTGACAGTTGAAGTCCACACATCTTCAAGTTCCAATAGTTGAGAAACACTGGATTAGATTACTCCAACATCACTATTGACAATTTGCATAAAGTTCAGTTTTCTTACAGAGGTGCTTTCTTGTAATGCAGGATTATAAAGTAGTCACAATTCAGCAGTACTTTGCCAGTATTTTGGCGTTTTTCTGGTTTTGCATTTGTCGTTAGGTTTGGGTCTCTCCTTTCCCAGTACAGGAACACTAATCTTCCCCCAAATAAAGGAAAAATAACAAGGAAGCAACAAACTACCATACTGTATATTATAGCAAAAGCAAATAGTAACTGACTCATCAAATTGCTTGCCTTCAGGATAAATTTTATATAAAAGTGCATGATAATTACTGGCTAGTATCTTAAATTCTAGAGGGTCACATTAAGTTGTCTAAATAGAATGTTTTCCTAGTGGACAGTTTTGTGCTTGTCCTAATTGTATCAATGGTATAAATGGTTTTGAGGCTTCTTGATTTTAATTTTCAAGGTTGAATTTAGGTCCATCTAGCACGGGGGGTGGGTGTCAAACTCACATCATCACGGTGGCATCATGTGACATATTGGGACTTTTTTCCCCTTCACTAATCTGTGCGCAGGCTGGGAGTTTGACAGCCCTGATCTAGCATTAGGAAAAATGCTAGGGATGGCTGTTTTCATATTTTGTTTGTCTTCATGTTTAATTTATAAGCATTGCTAATTCTGATTTCAATTTTAAAATTCTTTAATTTTTCTGCCTTGCTGCAGGACTTGCTTCAAATGCAATATGAAGGTGTTTCTGTAATGAAAATGTTTGAGAAAGCTAAAGTGAATGTAAACCTCCTGATTTTTCTGCTGAACAAGAAATTCTACGGAAAATGATCCACTACATATTGTTTCAATCAAGTCCCAGTTTGGCTGTAGCTTAAATATTTCAATCTATTATACAACAGATCTTTCTTCAAGGCAGCCCAGAAGAAATTACTTGTGTGCCTTTTTCATCATTTGATAATGTAATAATAAAATAAGAAACTACGAATCAGCTTAAAACACTTCCTGATTTCTGTGGTGTTGGTACTCAATTTAAAAACATAAGATCAAGTGACATCCAAACACTGTATGTCTGATTTTAAAAATATGGACATTTTAACAGCATATATAGAAATCTTACCTCAGTAAAATTATATATGTGTAAATCAGTATCAAGTACAGTTTTCCTTATTATTCATAGGAAAAATAATTTCTAATATGAGTCTCTAAAGAATAGCTTTGGCAAATATTTCTTAAGTGCTATTTTTCCAGAAGCCTGTCAATTGTAAAATGAATTATTGTACAATTCAAAGTTTTATAAGTAATAATAAATTTAACATTTACTGTATAAAATATATATTTTGCAATTCATTCCTATTAAAAATGCACTACTGCCTCAATAAAATCTATACACAGCCTTTTAATTTAAGTGTAAAGAAGTAATTGGAATAGTGATCTGTTTTTTGCAGTGTATTTGAGGTATTTTAAATAAATTGTGCCTGTCTTTTTTGTAAGAAAACAAAATTCACAAATAAAATGCAATAAATCGTAATCTACTTAATTTTTAATTTTCTTTCAACAAGTGTAGTTCTTTTATATCTAGTTGGGAGAACTTAGCCACTATGAAGTAATACTGCTGAGCCTGCTTATGCAGGCCCAGATCAAAGAGTTTCTCACTCCATTTCCAACAATGGACTATTCCTTTTAAATTTTGCAGTGGCTTTGATGGAACATGGGTTGACTACAAAATCAAGGCAGTAACCCAGATTTTCCGTAACTGTAACTTTATTGATTTTTTTTTAAAAAAGATGCTAAGTTAAAAGGTAAACAGTGATAGAAAATTAAAAAAGAAAAAGGATAAAAATAATAAAAGTAAATGTGCTGAAAACGGAAAATAAAAAAAATGAGTTCCAACTTTCTTTGATTCAGATATAGATATACATATAAAGATTTACTGTGCTTTTTGGACTATAAGACGCACCGGTGTATAAGGCATACCAAGATTTCAAAGAGGTAAGTAAGAAAAAAAAAGTTTTTGTCCTCCCTGGCCCCCAGGAGCACTCTGCATGCTTCAGCAGGACGGGTAAGGCAAAAATGCCCCCGTTTTTCACCAAAACGGGGGCATTTCTCCCCTCCCCCAGCCCTGCTGAAGCCTGCAGAGTGCTTCTGGGATGTGGGGAAAGGCAACAACACCCCCGTTTTGGTGAAAAACTGTAGGTCTCAAAAATCCATCACAGCAGGTGTTCAAACTGTCTGTCTGCCTTCACAGAGTTTATTTGGCTTTTATACAGTTTCAACAAGCAAAGCAAGAGCATAGGTAGCAACAGCATCTTATTGGCTTATTCTCCTTGTCAATCTCTAAGACCATCGCAGCCAGGGTAGAATCTCACGTAACTCCCTGGTAGTGCCTGGTTCTAATAATTAGATGAGCTCATAGATAGTTGAGGTAATCAGTTACTAAGGCGCATGGCAGTTTGCTGCTCACGGCCTTTCTGTAACCTTTGTATAACCTCTACCAAAAATGGCCCATTTTTCACCAAAATGAGAGCATTTTCCCCTTTCCTTAGCCCTTCTGAAGCCTGCTGAGTGCTTCTGGAAGGTGGGAGAAGGAGAAAAACGGCCCGTTTTTCACCCATGTTTCACAAAAATGGAGTGCAGGGACGTGGCTTCAGGAGGCCAAAAATGGCTGTATTCGATGTATAAGATTTCCACGCTCTTTTGGGGGGGGGGTGTCTTATACTCTAAAAAATATGGTAGATATATTAGAACCTCATACTTCTCCTGCTTTATGCCTCTGCTTCAGCTCCCATCTCCCCATCATCTATGGCTTTTGGCCATTCTGAACTACATGGCTAAGATGAAATGGTTGCTGTATTTTCCCTTCACCACCTCCCTCACTGCCACTACCTCCAGCTGACTTCATTGCTTTCCTTGTCTCATCTCCCCTCTGCTGGGCTCGTGCCTGCCTTCTCGGCCACCAGGCTCCTGGCAAGCCTACCCCCTTGCAACAGTCTCAGCTTGCTCTCAGGCATGGGTCATGCATGCATGATCACCACCAACCCTCCCCACCACCAGCATTGGTGAGCCTAACAGAAAAGACAAGGTGAAGAAAATGAAGGTGAGTTGGAGACAGCAGCAGGTTGTTAGCGGTGGAATACATCTATTTCATCTTGGCCATGCTGCGCAAGGAAACCAAAAGGTAGACATGGAGGGCGGGACAGGTGGTGGCAGGAAGTGAAATGGAGGCAATTTGCATAATGCAGGAAAATGTGTCTTAAGATTGCTGCATTGGTCATAAATGCAGGCCAATTGCCAAGTGCCTGGATTTTAATCAGGTAACTCAGGAGTGCTTTAGTGATCATAAATGTGGTGACTGGTCATTTTTTCAGTGCCATCATAACTTTAAGCAGTCATTGAACAAATGGTCTGAGGACTATCTGTATGATTATTTGGTGGTTTTATTTTGGATCCAGTAAAGGAAAGCCCCAGAGTTCAGACACCATATGCATTAACTCCATTTCTGAGAACAATAAAGAGAGAAGATAACAAGCCTTTTGTTCTGACATCATTTGTAGGTTTTCAGAGATATCAAGTTGACCACTGGGAAACCAAAGAGTTTGATTACACATGATCCTAAAATTTAAAAGCTATTTTACATTCATTATTAACGATCCATGGGAATCGGGTGGGTTTCAATCAGTACAGACTGGTACAGCAGTGGTGGGTTTCAAAAATTGTTCGAACCTACTCTGTGGGTGTGGCCTCCTTTGTGGGAGTGGCTTGCCGCCTATGTGACCGGATGGGAGTGGCTTGCCGCCCATGTGACCAGATATGAAGATGCCGACAACACTTGTCAGAACCACCTTAAATTACCTCACACACAGCACTGGCAAGCATAAGAATATGATGTAAACTTGTTTTTTAAAAGGCATCTTTGGTTTGCGTTAAAACAACTTCAACACATGCAATGTTCTGATTGCACCACAAATGCAGTAGTCATCCTTACCTTTCACAGAGGCACTGAGTTTTATAAATATGAGCATGATAGTGTAGAATAATCATATCCAAGGACCAGTGGTGGGTTTCAAAAATTTTTGGAACCTCTTCTGTAGGTGTGGCCTGATTTCCGGGTCCACTGGTGGAACCTCTTCTAACCGGTTCGGTAGATTTGACAAACCGGTTCTACCGAATAGGTGCGAACTGGTAGGAACCCACCTCTGCGGTACAGCCATACCGGATGGTGAAGTTTAGCATGCCTTCCTGTACCCGTTGGCTCTTTCACTTGCCCCACCCATCCTCACCATGCTGCCGAAAAGTTCTCAGATGAAGAACCAGAAGAAGAAAGAACTGGTGAGTGGCTGGGGTAGGGAGGGAGGATGTTGGGGAAGAGGGAAGAGGCAGAGGGGCTGCTAGAAGAGTATGTGCATGTACACAGGCTGTGGGTTTTAAAAAATGTCTGAGTGAATCCAGAAAGAGGGAAGAGGCAGAGGGGCTAGAAGATACTATAGGAACACACGCTTCCAGCCCTTCTGCCTCTTCCCTCTTCCTGGATTCACTCAGACGTTTTGAAAACTCACAGCTTGTGCACACTCACACACTCTTCCACTCTTTTAAAAACGTCTGAGTGAATCCAGGAAGAGGGAAGAGGCAGAGGGGCTGGAAGTGTGTGCATGTAATACAGCCTGTGAGTTTTAAAGATGTGAATCCAGGAAGAGGGAAGAGGCAGAGGAGCTGGAAGGTGTGTGTAAGATGGTCAGTAATGTTGAAGACCGGCAAGGACAGCCATATTTCCCCTGTAAGTAGCTGTTTTATTGTTTTTTGTACTTATTTTAATCTTATTTAAGCAGTAAGTGTACAAAATAATAAATTTCCTTTTTTTATATCTTCTTTTTGTAGTTCATTCTTTGGGGCAAAGAATTCAGTGACATCGACTTGGCCACTCCCACCCAGTCACATGACTGCCAAGCTACTCCCACCTGGTCACATGATAACCAAGCCACTCCCACAAAACAGGCTACACCTACAGAATAGGTTCTAAAAAAAATTGAAACCCACCACTGATCGGAATGTTGGCAAATCTACAGCAAATCGGTTGAAATATTGCTGAAATTTAGGAATGAAAGAGCCAGTTACATTTTAATTATACACACTTATATTTATTATTTTATTTACTTATATTTGTTTAGCTGTCCATCTCCCATGAAAGTGACTGGGTGGTGTAGAACACTAAATTAAAAAAGAATAAATGCTTTAAGAACAAGTACAATTTTAAAAATTATATATAAGCACACAAACAGGAGAGATGATATTAACCCCAATAAGGGAACCATTGCAAAATGTCCCTGGGACCCAGTAGTGGGTTTCAAAATTTTTTAGAACCTCTTCTGTAGGTGTGGCCTGCTTTGTGGGAGTGGCTTGCCGGTCTGTGTCCGGGTGGGAGTGGCTTACCAGCCATGTGACTGAGTGGGAGTGGCTTGGCAGTCATGTGACTGGATGGGCATGGCCAACTTGTAAAATGTGGTGAAACTCACTTAACAATGCTCTTGCTTAGCAACCAAAATGTTAGCTCAGAAACTCTGGCATTTGAAGCATGTAAGTCTTAAAGCTGTCAAGTTACAAGACCCTTGCACCCTTAACCCTTTAGAAAAAAAAACCCAGGGATGTTCAAACTTGACAGCTTTAAGACTTTAAGGTTTAGATAGGACTCTTAGAAGTGGGCAGGCCGATTGATGAGCCAGTCAATCATTGAGCGGTGGGTGGGTAAAGTGTGGTGCGGACGGGCAGGGGGGAGGGAGTTGGAACCGGTTCTAAACGGCACGGTAGATTTGTGGAACCTCTTCTATAGAAGAGGTTAGAACTGGCAGGAACCCACCTCTGCTGAGACCCCAGGCCTGACAACACAGCCAGATCTCGAGGGATTTGTATAATGTTGAGAGAGATTGAGCTAATGTCACTTCCAGAGACAAAAAAAATCCCCAATGAAGGCATTGTAGCATTTTAAATAATTTGGTAAAGGAAATGTGCATGGAATATATGTCCAAGTACAATTATTTAATCTGTTTCATCAATAGAAGCACTAAATGTCACAGAAGGCAACATGTAGTACCAGTCTTAAATCTTTGCCTCTCTTGGCTTAAACAGATTCTATTAAGTGTTCAAATTGGCCTAACAGCTAGACCAATTGCAAGAGGAACCCCACTGAACTTAACATAAACATCATACATAAAGAATATTTTTTGCTTCACACATGACAAGTGTAGTTGTTGGACTTCCACTGTATTAACGTGAGAGGAGTCACGGGATAGCACTGAGGGAGGAAAGCAATGGTTGCTTTCCTATTGCGAAATATTCCCACCCACTCCCAAACATTATCAGGTTTGTCCATTTAGTTTTATTTCTGTTGGCAACAGGCAAGGCCCTTTTCTATTATGCCAAACTTTTTAGATCCAAGTATCATCACCCTGCCAAAAGTCCTGCCAAAACAAAACAAAAATTAGCACATTATGTCTTCACTGTCTTGCAATTACCAAATCTAATGCTGTCTTCCCCCGCTCAACTCTCTCCTTGAGCGGGACGCGGGAGAGGGAAGAGGAGCAGCATGTATCCAGCCTCCCACTCCGTTTTGGGGCGGGGGTTTTAGGGGGACCTCCCTCGGCCTCACAAGGCGGCGCGCTTCCTTTCCCGTTCCCTTCCCCGCAAGGCAGAAGGAGCCTCGCTGCGCGCCGCTGTTCCCTCGCTCCTCACCGGCGAAGGTGGCCATGGGGCCGCCGCTCGTCCTGGTCGCCCTGGGCTGGATCGCGGTGCTGGCGCTTCCCTTGCACGGCTTCTCCCCCGCGGGAAATGGTAAGGCGTTCCTGCCAGACGGGAAGCGTGAGTTTTAGGGTGGTCGCGGCGGGGGCAGTTCAGCCATATTTTCCAGCACGAACGGGGACCCTGCGCTGAGTTCTCGTTGCCGGTGTCCCCAAGGAGCAATAAATAATCCCCCCCCCCTTTAGTAAGTAAGTAAGTAAGTAAGTAAGTAAGTAAGTAAGTAAGTAAGTAAGTAAGTAAATCTTTATTACGGTCAAAGACCAGCACCCCCCCCCCTTTCTTAAAATGAACGCCCTTTGCTAGGAAAAACCTCGGGATTGACAAAAGGCGAAGCCGTCCAGGCTTGTACCTCAACTGGTGCTTTGAACTTTGCCTGGCAAGCAAAAGGCTGGATTTTCTACTCCGCCTTCGCTCGCTTGCGTGATTTAATAAACTCATGAAGCACTTATTATGTACGTTGGGTGGTTTAGAATTACCACTGACATTTCGATGTGGTGTTTTTTTTTTAAATCTATCCCACAGAGGCTGCTTACGACAGAAACTTGGAAGTCTGTTTTGAGGAGCGGTGTTTTAAATTGTGGCTTTGTTGTGGCTTCCTCTCAACTTCTTTAGAATTGCCTTTACTGCGGCTGTTCCTCATTTCTTCTTCAGTTCGATTTTTTCCAAGCAGCTTTTCCTTCCCAACACTTCCTGGATGCGTTGGACTACAACTCCCATTTTCTTTGGCAGCACAAACACTTGGGCAAGAAGGGAGTTTACAATCCAATTCGTTTGCAGAATGAGAGTTTAGAGCAGTGGTTCCCAACCTTTTTTTGGCCATACCCCTCCCCCAAAGCATCTCTAAAATCCTGATGCTCCCTCCCTATGACATATAATTCTTAATTTACTCCCAAAGTGAACTCTATTCATGCGGAGAGAGCCTGAAACTTGGTTTAAACAAGGTTCAAATTGCCCCCATTAAAAATCAAATTGCCTCTCTGTGGGACTTGGGCCCCTCGTTGGGAACCATTGGTTTAGAGTAAGCTGCTTGAGAGAGTGATTTTGCATGGCTCTCCTGCAAAGCAAAGTACTTTATTGAATTTGATCCTCACTATGAATGTGACTTCAGTTCTATAGGTCTATAAAATCAGTTTTGGTGTTTTCTTCCTCTGTGTAACATTAGAACTTGGGGCCAACAAAAGAAAGTTAACTTAAACATATTATTAAACTGGAATTATCAAAGAGTAGTAGTAATAATTAATTTAAATATTTTAAATAAGAATTAGACACATTGTTGAAGTATACAGTTATTCATCATTAATAACCATGGAAATGTATTATTTCAGTTGTTAATTGTATTCCTAGTATTGGGGATGTGATAAGGGAATGTTGATGCTCTTACACATGATTAGTAGGCTTGAAACAATAGCAATAGCAATAGCAGTAGACTTATATACCGCTTCATAGGGCTTTCAGCCCTCTCTAAGCGGTTTACAGAGAGTCAGCATATTGCCCCCAACAATCCGGGTCCTCATTTTACCCACCTCGGAAGGATGGAAGGCTGAGTCAACCCTGAGCCGGTGAGATTTGAACCGCTGAACTGCTGATCTAGCAGTAGCCTGCAGTGCTGCATTTAACCACTGCGCCACCTCGGCTCTTAACAGGCATGTGGTTTGTTTATTTATAATATTTACAAATTGCCTCAATTGTTATCTAGGCAAGATATACTCTCCTAGAAATACCAACTCCAAAAACTTACTTAAACATCAAACAGTAATTTATGGTCACCCGGAACCATCCAGGTTAAAAGCACATCAGAATGGGATGGTCTTCATAGGCTTACAAAATGCAAACGTTGGGCAATTCAACCTTCAGGGGAATTATATTCTGAAGAATGAGGATTACCATTGAAAAGAAAACTGGGACACGTCCCATAAACTCCTGTGGCAATAGGGCATTCAGAAGACTTACTCTAGATGTTCAAGTCACAAAGGCAGAATCGTCAATTTGATTCATTATTAACAGTTGATATTGAGCAAAGGCTAGATTGGATATTTGGTATAATCTAACATGACTTTTCTTATATTTTGAGTTTGTTTCAAAACTATTGAATTATCGAGTGGTGAAATACTATGGAACTTTCCATTTTCTTGAATCTCATTGAACTGATGGGAGATAAGCAGACAGAAAGCAAAATAATATATGTTGTGAAAGAAAAGCCACTTTTAAATGTTAGCTGAATTAGGGGTTTTTTTTTAGCAGGAAAAAAGCATTATTTAGTTTAACAAGTTTTTTTATGTTTTGTATAAAAGCATATGATTTCTTTAACAAAATAAATTTTTATATTTGTGCTACCATGTGTGTGTTATAGCGTAATCTGCTGTAACAAATCATCTGAAACCAGGATTTAAAGAGGACGAGTTAAAGCTCCCTCCTGTACCTAGTCAGCTGACTTCAGTGGACTGGAAAATTTATTGTATAAGAGAGACTGAAAGAATGGGATATATTTAATCTCAAGGAAAAAAAAAGACTGAGCAATGTCAATAGAACAAGAATTGTATTCCTTAAAGCCAGATTGTAGAGCATAGAATAACAATCTCAGGCAGATTCCAGTTCAGCAAATGTCATAACTCTCTCCTCCCTCAATTCCTTTAAATAAGCAAGTTACTGTGATATGCCACTAGGAAGTTAGTTATTTCTATTTCTGAATAGAAAAATAGACTAGAAAATGTTTTCAATCATAACAAACAACCCCCATCTCACCCATTTTCCTTCAAGAACGTATGGCAGTACGTAGAAAGATAGGAAACTCTCTAACTGGGGATCCAGATTTTGAAATGCGCACAAACAAGATGGAGTTACATATACAAAGCGGGTGGAAAAGAAAAAAAAAGAAAAACACCACTTCTGTCCTGTTGTATAAACAGGATACTACCCAAAAGGCAATGGAACAAGTAGTGGGAATAACCTTAGTTCCCTGTAATTATCATTGTGATTTTTAATAATTGTGTTGTATTTTTAATGTTACTCAAAGGAATAAGATTTACAAAATAAGGAAATAACAACAGGATATCAGCAACAGTGGAGGAAATGACGGCAAACTAGAAACCCAATTGGAAACATTGTGTTTTCGAGTACCAAAATAACAGCACAACTTCCCATGAGGAGCTATATAAGAACTTTATTCAGATAAACATAAACACACTTCAGCAAGTCAGTATGCCAGAAAGAAGAAAGAGACCACTTATACAACATCTTCCAACAAAATGGATACCCATTAGAGGTGGGTTACTCCTGGTTTGGCCCAGATCGGGCAAACCGGTAGTGGCAGCGGCATGAGTCTCTGCCCACCCACCTGGACCCTTCTGCCCATGCGCAGAAGCGTCATGCAAGCACAAGTGTGCACACAAGCAAACTTGTAGTAAAAAAAAATGGAAACCCACCACTGATACCCATGCAACTTTATGAAAAAGTGCACACAACCCAGTACAATACAACTCACTACAGCACATCCAATATAACATAGGGAGAAGATAACGTTCTCATGTATCAAAAACTTATCAGAAATATTTTTTTCATGGTCTTCTACTGTTTGAAGCAATACGAATCTAAGCAGCATGTAACATACCATTATGGCAATGCTACAACTACACAGCATCACTATAGCACACAAATGTTCTCCAAACCAATTTAAACAAACCAATAAGATCTAGTAATCCAAGAAAAAAAAAAGGCTCATCCACAGTTTATAGTTCAAGAACTGAAGCAGCCACCAGCAGGCAGACTAGCAGAGTGCATGCAAGACCACTAAGAACACACAGCAGTAAAAAGACTTGACAAAAACTCCTTAATTTCACAACAAAGAGACAGATTCAACCATAATTTCAAATGGGAAACTATTACACTTAAGGCAAATCCAAAAATGCTCCTGAAAGCTTAACATTTAGACCATTTGACCATTAAGTAGATATATAGAGATAAACCATATTTACATACCATCAAAAAGATGTTTAAAAAAATCTAAAATAAAACAAAAAGACCACTACACAACCCCTCCAGCGGCCCCACATTCATATAAGCAAATATCAGTATTAACGCCAATCGACCAAAATACAGTGCACCTCCTGAATCCAGAAGTATGGTAAAACAGTGCTTGGAGTCTGGTGAGGATTCATGCAACTGGTAACATCAATGGCACTTTTTAAGACCAAACTTGCTTTTTGTGGCTGTTTAGTGGTTTGAAAAGTGCTAGGTTAATAAACATGCAGATCCTGTTTAAGGATGGGATTACTTTTTTGTTTATTTTTTTCACGGTCTTATATAGCAATATGAGTCTAAACAGCATATAACATACCTTTATGATAATGATAATCAGCATAAAACAGTAATGTAATAGAAATTGCAATGGCATAAAAACTACCTCAACACAATCATCATCATCATTATTTTTTAGGTACTTGTATATTTCTAGAATTTTCATTCCACAGTTGATACTCTAAATTTTAATGTCATAAAGAATGACTTGGTAATGGCCACATTTGGAATACTGCATCCAGTTTTGGCTGCCGTGATGTAAAAAAGATATTGAGACTAGAAAAAGTGCAGACAAGAGTAACAAAGATGATTGGGGGACTGGAGCCTAAAACATAACGAACGATTGCAGGAACTGGGTATGTCTAATCTGATGAAAAGAAGGACTAGGAGTGACACGATAAAGTGTTCTGATATTTCAGGGGTTGCCACAAAGAAATGGGGAGTCAAGCACCTGAGGGCAGGACAAGAAGTAATGGGTGGAAACAAAGCAATGGAGAAATTTACTGATGATTAGAACAATCAGTAGAACAACTTGCCTCCAGAAATTGTGATTGCTCCAATATTGGAAGTTTTAAAGAAGATACTGGACAACGATTTGTCTGGAATGGTATGGTCTGTGATGGCAAACCTATGGCACTCGTGCCACAGGTGATACGGAGAGCCATTTCTGAGGCACGCGAGGCATTGCCCCGTCAGCTCCAGCGCGCATATGCATCCTGGCAAGCTTATTTTCGACCTTGATTTTCAGCCATTTTTTGCCCTCCGGAGGCTTCCCTGAAGTCCCTGGAGGGCGAAAAACAACCCAACACGCAAACCAGAAGTTCAGGAACAGACTTCTGGTTTGCTCATTTGGCTGTTTTTCGCCCTCTGGAGGCTTCAGGGAAGCCTCCTGAAGCCTTGGGAGGGAGAAAAACGGCCCAACGGGCAACCCGGAAGTCCGTTCCCAAACTTCTAGATTGCGTGTTGCGCTGTTTTTTGCCCTTCAGAGGCATCAAGAGATTTCCCTGAAGCCTGGGGAGGGCGAAAAATGGCCCAATGTGCCTCCCGGAAGTCCAGCGGTTTTAGTGAAGCCTGTGTGCATGCACGGGGGGGGGTTGCCCATATGCGTGGGGGAGAACACATTGCATTATGGCTGTGGGCATGGCAACCCCCCCCCCACGCTCTCCACATTTTTGGCACACCTCGACAAAAAGGTTAGCCATGACTGGTATAGTGTTTCCTGCCTAAGCAGGGGGTTGGACTAGAAAACCTCCAAGGTCCCATCCAACTCTGTTATTCTATTCTGTTCTATTCTATTCTATTCTAAAGAAAATACTGTACTTCCTATATGAAATCTTATTATATTGTTATGTATTATTATATCTTATTATATAATAATTGTTAATATTTCTGCCAAAAGTGATAGAAGACTTTTTCCTTTTTTCTTTTACACTTAGTCAAAGTGACTGCAATTAGTAACAAAAGATCCCAAATCAGTTTTTTAAAAAGGTGAAAAAAAATAGTGTTTGTGGGTTTTGCTTTTTTAGAGCACATACTCCTTACTAGATGCATGCATTTATGATAAAATCTGACAACAATTTTCCTCATCTAGAAGGAAAGAATAATAGATCTGAAGGAGATAATGACTGTCAGCTCATTAGTACCTTATTTAAAAATGGGGTAGGGGATTTTTGCTTAGATTTCTCTATGAATGGTGTTTGCACAGCTTCAAATCCCACCAATATGCTTCTTTAGACAGTTTATCCAATTCACTTCATAATATGTTCCACACAAGACATCCGATCCTATTCATGACTCCTGAGATTTCTCACTTCCTTATAAAAGTAATTTTGATTAGCAGTTTTCTTCTGTTTTAAATTGAGCAAGGAGAAATAACCTTGATAGCTTTGTCCTGATAGTTTTCACCTCCCCCCCACATAAATGTTTATGATCTGAAAAGTAGCCAATATTTAGCCAAAGATTCCATGGATGAAGGGTAGGAAATTATTGGGACGGGATAGTTACTGTAGGAAGAAATGGGATTGCAATTCATTGCCTTGAGCAACGAAAGGAAAGGTAGAAATCTAATCAATCAATCACCATCTGCAATGATTCTTTTAAAGCCCTCATAATGGCACACAAGAGGACTGCCGTACAAATGGAAATAATAAATAAATAGGATTTCTTTCTATTTAAATTGAGATTTTTATTTTAACAATCTGATATATTATCTAATTAATATTCAGCTACAATAAAAATATATGACTATTACACACATATAAACTAAAAGTGTAAAAAAGGTAGAAAATACAGTACTGTAATGATATCTTGCTGGAAATGTTTTGCTTACGATGGCACTAAGCTGATCGTATATAATATATGAGTCGTATCATTACGCTATATTGATAACAAAATTAAATACATTTTTCAACTCTAAAAGATTGATATGTAATTACCTAATACCATAATATTTTTTTTTTCTTTTTAGGCGCTTCTTTCAGGAATGACACAGAGTCTATTCTAAGAACCTTTCCCATGGGAGTACAGAAAGAAAAATATGAACAAATTCCAGTTTTGGATAACGATGCTGAAAACGATTCGGAAATTGGGTCAGGATCTATCAGTCACAGCAGAACACGGCCTCTTCCAAAATATGTTCTACGGGAAGGCGTGGAAGACTACCTACGTAGTGGATGGCTGACCTATTTCGTTCCAGGAGTCTATACTCTAGTTGCATCCCTGAGTCTTCCTCTGAACATCACGGCAATCTTTCTGTTTTTGCTAAAAATGAAGGTGAAGAAGCCAGCTGTAGTGTACATGCTCAATTTGGCTTTTGCGGACGTCCTTTTTGCGTGTGTGCTTCCTTTTAGGATTGTCTATCATTTTTCTGGAAACGATTGGCCTTTTGGACCTGCAATGTGCCGCTTTGTCACTGCAACATTTTACTGCAACATGTACTGCTCCATTCTGCTGATGACAGTGATCAGCATCGATCGTTTCTTGGCTGTGGTGTATCCAATGCAATCTCTCTCCTGGCGCACCCTAAGGCGTGCCTCCGTAGTTTGTGTTGCCATCTGGCTCGTATCTATTGCTGCAGTCGTTCCTTTGTTTATCACTGAGCAAACAAGGAACATACTTCCTCTAAACATAACAACTTGTCATGATGTACTAAATGAAAGTGACCTCCAAGCCTATTACCGCATTTTTTTCACTATTTTCTTTTCTTTTTTCTTTTTTGTGCCATTAATTGTTTGCACCGTTTGCTACGTCTGTATCATCTGGTGCCTTAGCTCTTCAAACATCGCTATAAAATCGGGTAAAAGAGGACGAGCTTTATTGTTGTCTGTGGCTGTTTTGTCCATTTTTATTATATGTTTTGGCCCAACAAATCTTCTCTTGCTAGTTCATTATGCACATTTTGCTTACAGCAATTACACAGGTAATATATATTTTGCCTATCTCCTCTCTGTCTGCATTAGCAGTGTAAGCTGTTGTATTGACCCTTTGATCTATTATTACGCTTCCTCTGAATGTCAGCGTCAGTTGAGCAATTTATTATGTTGCAGGAAGGACTCTGAACTCTGCAGCCTTACTTCGGATAATCCTCTGGGCAGCAGAACAAGCCAAAGAGTTACTGGCACCAGTACAATCGATAACAGTCTCTATCGAAAATTACTAACTTAGAAACATTTTTGGGTGTTTCTGATATATGTGCCTCCATTTTATAAAATACTGCTGTGAGGACATGAACACCCTTTATCAGTTTGTTTTATTAACATAAAATCTGTCACTCTAAGAATTGCAATAAACTTTGGGAGATTTAAGTAGTATGTCCGTACATACATACATACATACATACATACATACATACATCTTTATTTAAGGCTAAAAATGGAACACAAATTTGTAAAATGCTGTTAAACTTTAATGAGACCTTGTCTTTTCTAAGACCTATTTGAAGGATCATGTTGTTACCTTTTTGCACAAAAGTTGGTTGTCCGGAAAGGTACAACAACACACAATTCCTTTTTGTGTCCAAATCACCCTCTCTGAGATGTGAGCCACATTGATCCAGGCAGTCTCTCATCAAGCATGGTTTTTCTCCCACCACATCAGAATTATTATATTCTTCTGTGAACATCAGAAACAATTTGAGAGGCATAGAGATTAATGAAAAAAATGCAGCAATGGGAGCCATGGAACAATTCTTTCTTTGTGATTTCAATAATTTGAAAAAATGGTGAAGCCATTGTTTTATCGGCATAGTGCTTTCTTGGGTTCTTGGTTAAATGCTGAGAACTCTATGCATAGATTTTAGGACACAATAAAGTCAAAGTCAATAAACCTTGGATCTACACTTGTAGTTCTAAAGATCCATACTGATGCAGTGGTTAAAATGTATTATTGCAGACTAATTCTGTTGATTGCCGGTAGTTTGATTCTCACTGGCTCAAGATTGAATCAGCCTTTCTATCCTTCTGAGGTCGGTAAAATGAGGACCCGGATTGTTGGGGGAAATATGCTGACTCTGTAAACCACTTAGAGAGAACTGTAAAAGCATTATGAAGTGGTATATAAGTCTAAGTGCTATTGCTATATTATTTTTATATGAATGCGTATGCATATATTCATGTATGCTAAATACACAAACATATACAAAACTTACTTTGTAATTTTTTGCTCTATTAAAGTTGTACAAATGTTGATGGGCAGAGCTGTTTTATATTTCATTTTTGAAAATTGAATTACACTCAGTTAATAAATGTGCAAATGGACTTTGTGTTTGTGATTTTCTATTAATTCATAATTCAGAAACTGGGTATCAAAACAGTACTGAAAATATGCCACATGTTAAATTTTAAAAAACATTTATTCATTCATTCTCTACATAAATTCATTCGGGTAATACTACTGCTTTTCCAATGCCCAAACCAAATCCTAGTTTCCTAATACAGGTTCTATATTTACAGTAGTGCATTTAGTGACCATTGGAAGTTACGACGACCCTGAAAAAAGTGACTTATAACCATTTTTCACACTTTACAACCTTTGTAGCATTCCCACGGTCAGTTGTTCAAAATTCAGATTCTTGGCAACTGACTCATATTTATGACGATTGCAGTGTCCCAGGTTCAGATGATCATCTTTTGCGGCCTTATGACGAGCAAAGTCAATGGGGCGTCAGATTACTTAACCATGTTACTACATAACAACCAGTGATTCACTTAACAACTGTGGCAAGAAAGGTCATAAAATGGCAACAATTCACTTAATAAGTGTCTCGCTTAGCAACACAATTTTGGGGTGGAAATGTGGTCATAAGTTGAGGACTACTTGTAAGTTTTCAGAGGTAAAGCAAAAGGTACTGTGGAGATTTCTTCAACCCTAGGCATAGAATGCTAAGGGGTTGTATCAGAGTAGTGCAGTGTTTCCCCACACTGGGGAATTCTGGGAGTTGAAGTCCACATATCTTAAAGGCTCTGAGATTGAGAAACACTGCTTCATTAAATGCCTATGGAGATTCCCAGTCTTCCATGTCATGGTTGTCTCAGAGGTGCTTTTTCAAAAGGCAACTGGACTTTGTTATTGAAGATGTTTCGTTTCTCATCCAAGAAGCTTCTTCATTAGAATTGAAGAAGCTTCTTGAATGAGAAGTGAAATGTCTTAAAAAAAAGCAAAGTCCAGTTGCCTTTTGAAAAAGTTCCTTTAGGACACTGCTGCAGTATTTGAATGTACATTTCACATATTACCTTCAATTAGTATATACAGAACTCTGTATATTTGTTCATAAGCAGATGCTTTTGGATGTTATGATGACGGCATATGAGTGTTGTATGCTTGTGAGACACACTCCTGTTCACCTACTATAACTGGGTGGTATTCAGCAGGTATCTGACCAGTTCTGGAGAACCGGTAGCAGAAATTTTGAGTAGTTTGGAGAACCGGTAAATAAGACCTGACTGCCCCCGCCCCCATCTATTCTCTGCCTGCCAAGTCCCAGCTGATCGGGAGGAAATGAGGATTTTGCAGGAACCTTCCCCTGCCACGCCCACAGAACCGGTAGTAAAAAAAATTGAATCCCACCACTGAACTGTACACAGATGAATGTTCAGAAGCCTTAAAAAGAATTTGTAGAGTTTTGAATTCAGTTGCTTCTTTGGCCGCTAGAGGCTGCCATAACTACAGCAGGGTTAGCCAACAATCTTTCAAGAACTCCAAAAAATAATGTGGAGGAGGAAATAATTAAAAGTAGAGGTAGCAGTAGTGCACTCCTGCATTATATTTGTATGATTTACATTTTGCTTTCATACAGTCATGCTGTATAAGATTTATTGAGAAAATATCATGAAAAGACACAGCCACATCAACGAACAATGAATAATGATTCAATAAGGATGCACAAACAAAACCCACCACTTTATTCTGTATGGACGTTATTTTTTACAGTGGTGTGCTGCCTTATTTCACCCATGC
This sequence comes from Thamnophis elegans, assembly GCF_009769535.1. Taxonomy (NCBI): domain Eukaryota; kingdom Metazoa; phylum Chordata; class Lepidosauria; order Squamata; family Natricidae; genus Thamnophis; species Thamnophis elegans. The sequence continues at coordinate 114,892,793 of NC_045543.1, forward strand.
TGTTGCTGGGCAATTTTATAACCTGCAAGTCACTTCTGTGTTTATTTCAGTTTGGCTGAACAGACTTCTACAACTAGCAGCTGAATGCTTGAGTCACTTGCCAGTCTCTTGTGAGGTGAGGGAATATATCTTACCAGGTACACTTTTCCTCAAATTCACAAAGCAAGAATCAGTGTTTCAAGTAGAACACCGGCTCTTCTTCTTCCTTGTGGCAACCCTAAAGCCTCCAAAATGGCCTCAGTCAGGCTCACTTCGGCGTTGACTGCAAGGTTATTGCAGCTGGGCTAGAAAGGGCAAGTTTCTTTACAGAAACAGCTGCCTTTTGCAATAATTATTCACTCCCGAGTACATTTTGCATCTTTCTTGTTGCTGAAAAAGGTAATTTTCAAGATCATTGACAGAGAATTATCTCCCCACCAGGCTTCCTGACTCTTCTCCGTGTATTGCATTATTGGGATTGAGGCTCCCCAAAATGCTGAACTGCTGAGAACTAGGAGCCCTTATCATCTGAATGTAACTCACTGACTAAAAAATGGAAAATTTCACTCCAAAATGTGTACCTACTATATTGTTGTTTCAAAACGAAAACTAATTGCATTTTTTAAAAAATTTTCATTCAAAAAGATTTCTATAAATATAGTTGGCCGCCATTGCAAACATGTCATGCACTCTTAAAACAATTTCCTGAATTTCCCCATCCTCGGGCATTTAAAAGGCATGATGAATTTATGATCACATGGGGTCTCTATCTTTGACCCAGGGAAATCTTGTTTCTTTCTTTGCTTCTCTACGGTACTTATTATAAAGCCCTTTGATTCTATGGCTATAGCACAAATTACTTACTTTTCCACCAACAAATCGGCTGTTCCTGATTTCCCCCCCCCCAAAAAAACAGCAAGAGAGAAGATACTCCTCCACCCGGGTTTCAGAAGTTGGCATTCTCAGAACCCAAACCTATAGGATGGGCACACACAATTGGAGAAAGACGGTCCACACATATCCAGCCTTCTGCCAGGTAAGGTTTTATATATAATGGTTGGAATCTTAAGTTGCACCTGAAAGCCTATGGTAACATAGGCTGTTATAATTATATAGGCAACCTAAGGCATTCTGGACTAGTTTTAACTCTCCAAGGGTAGGCACAAGGGCTAATGTATGTATAAAGTGACTAGAGGATTAATCATGAGAAAGGTCCAGATTTTGTCCAAGAAGGGGTGCATTTGGTGAAATGACAAATATGTGCAAAAGTTTTCCTGATCAGGCTGTCAACTGCCTCTCAAGTAGGAGTTGTGAGTGCAGAAAAGAGCTCAGATTATGTACCAATACCATTTAAGGAAGAAAAGTATAATTCCCTCTGGAGCCCAAGTTGGTAAATCACAAAATCCAATGATCCATGAGCCCACAGCCCCTTAAATCTTGCTAAAGTTGAGTTTAAGCCCGTTTGCTCCCCATCCAGGCTCATAACAACTTTCAGGCACTGTGACAGAATCTTGAGAGCATCACTTGGCTTCTTCCAGGTGAGTATATTTAGCAGTTTCATACAGAAGCTTAAAAGAAGAAGGAAAATAATTGAACCCTAAGAGACGCCACAGACCAGGAATCTCAGGTTTAATCTTTCCTACCCCACCAACACTGACTGGGATCAACCATGGAGAACCTCTACAATACCTTTCCCACGCTTCCAGTCCCCTGTATAGCTGGTTCAGAGGTAGATCATCGAATCTTATTATAAAGATAACAGGGATGGTAGCTGCTTTCATTGACTTATTGATTGATATTGATTAAATGCCATTATGTTGATGTTCTTCCTTAGAGACAACATAGATATTCTCCAAGAGACAGCTCCTTCAAAGGGTACTAGCTTGGACTTCCGGGGCGGGACCTTGCTGATGGCGGTGGCCTAACGAGCTGCCCCCGGGTTTCTGGCTGCGTTATCTGCCTAAATACCTGGTAGATAAACTCATTCTTCAGGCAAAGAAGATGAGAGAGAGATCCAGCTGGCAAGAGCTTTTCTTTGAAGTTTGCAGCTTTTTTCTTTGCTGCGAACGGAAGGGGGGCCTACTGAAGGCTGAATCACACCTCCAAGCCAGGAACTTCTGCCGTAACCACTACGGCACAAAGTAAGGAACCCCCGCTTAGGACAATTTTTGATATATCTATTTGAGATTAATACAAGCAGAGTCCGTACCTGAGAACTTTATCTGTCCCCCCCCCTTTTTTTTTCCTTTAAAAAAGAAAGAGCTTTCTTCGTGCATCGGGTTTCTAAAAAAAATAAAAAATAAGCTCCTAAAAAGGCGGATGCCACATTCTTAACTGTCAGACAGAGAGAAAGATCAAAGGAACAGCCAGATGGCATTCTCTGACTAATTAGTTTTGTTTCTCTGAAGACCTACCAAGAATTTTTTTCTTATCAACTTTTAAAAGCTGTAAAAGCCTCCTTGTTAATATAGAGACATTCTAAACAGAGATGAATATGAACTGTTTCATAACAATGCTAATCTTTTGAAACTTGCTTTGTTACAATGCTCTTTTCTGAAACCTTTTGGAAAACTTCTAAGAACAAATAAAGGGGGGACCTAATACTTTCTTCTCTCGCAAGCTACACAACGGGCCAGAAGAGTTTGAATAATTGTTGAATAATTGTTTGAAGAAAAGAAATAATGGCACAAAAATCAAAGTCGGGGAGACGTCCTTTTAGGAATACACCTCACGCACTTGGCACAAAGCTGCAACTTTCACCCTCCACGCCCCCTACTGGAGATTTACTAACAAAAGAATTTTTTTTGAGACTCTTAGAGAATTTAGAGAGGAGATAAAGAAACTTAATGCAGACTTATGTGATAAGCTTGATTCTAGGATTGCCAAAACAAAGGATGATATGGTGGGTCTTGTAACTGTATTGACAGAATATGTTGCTGGAATGGAAGATAAACTAGAGGTTCTTGAGGAAGCCAACACTAACTTGACATCCAAAATTGAAGTGATGCAACAAAAAGTCGAAAATGCAGAAAAACAAATAGTTATGATACACTACAAACAGATGGAGCTTGCATTAAGAGTCAGGGGGCTGCGTGAAAACGAACAGGAGAACTTGAAGCAGATTTTCTCAGAGGCTTTTAATCGTCTGGTGGGAAGACCGGGGATCAACTTTGACTGGCAGATCGAAAAAATTATTTATCAGCATAAATATAACAAATGTAACAAAAAAGGCAACAGTAAAAAATATTGGGTTTCTGTCTGGATGGACTCTTGTGACGAGCCTAATGACAGACAGTGGAAGTGTGACCTTCCTCCCATACTTGGGCATACCAGGGGTTGTGACTTTAAGTATATATATATATATAGCTGATATATATAGCTAGCTGATGAGAGCTAAATAGCTTGAAATAGATCTATACTAGTCTTCCTTTATTTATTTATCAGCACAAATAAAAACACATATATATATATATATATATATATACATACATACATACATATATATATACATATATATATACATACATACATACATACATACATACATACATATACACACACACACACACACACACACACAGAAACAAGGGTTAAAACGAAAAGAGTTGGAAGAGGATACCAAAAGAAAAATTTGAAATGTATTTAAATTGTGTTATAGAGGAAGGCGGCACAAAGGGGACAAAATTAAGGGTTTAGAAACAGACAGATACTTAGATAAAGAGATAAGGCCCCTAGCTAGAGAAGAGTACAGGCAAAAGCTGAATTAACAAATAACTTCTGGGGAAATCCTGCAGGTAATCAAACAATTAAGATTAGGAACAATGTAAACTGTTTAAAGTTTGTGTAATGGTAAGAAGCTGAGCTCAACGCAGAGATTTTACTGACTTTTTTTCTTCTCTTTCTTTTTTCTTTTCCACCTTTTTTTTATTATTATTATTATTATTTCCCCAACTTTCCTGGTTTTAATACATTTTAGACTGTGTTTGATAAAAAGTTATACCGTGTACGGGCTCTGGGAAGTCGGGAGGGGGGAAAGGAGGTGGGCTCATAGGGGGGAGGGGGAGGGGGGAAATATAGTATGTGCTAGATTTTAAAGTAACATGATTGCACTTGTATACTGTTGCTTTTTTTAATTTTAGTATAAAAATAAGAAGCTGAATATATCGATAGCTAGTAGAAATACACCGAAGCGAGGAGCAGAGGGAAAGAAGAGGGAGGGGTAGAGAGGGTGGGAGAGAGGATCGGAAGGAGGGTGAGATGGAAGGAAGGGGGAGAAAGGAGTGACAGAGGGGGAGGGGAAGTAGGAGAGGGGAATGTTGGAGGGGAGAAAGGAAAGTTGGAGGGGGGAGTAAGAAAGGGTGTATGGAGGGTTGAAGTGGTATAATGGTTTTGTATTTTGGGGAGTACAAGGATGGCTGTGTTTATTGCCTAATGTTATATGGCCCCAATCATGCACAGTATATATGTGACTGTAAGAAATGAAAATGAAAAAATGAAAATAAAACATTTGAATTATAAAAAAAAAAAAAGGGTACTAGCTTGGTCAAATTGCCTGCAATTTGGCAGATCGAATCTCAAAGGCTCAAAGTTGACTCAGCCTTCGATCCTTCCAAGGTCGGTAAAATGAGGACCCAGATTGTTGGGGGCAATAGGCTGATTCTAAACTGCTTAGAGAGGGCTGTAAAAGCACTATGAAGCAATATATAAGTCTAATTGCTAAGTGCTATATGTAAAAAGAGACCAACTCTTCTAATTTATCCAGCATATATGGAATATATGGTTGTTCCTGGGAAATAGCCCCTCACTAGTGACATGCTTGGGTGAGTTAGGGTTGCAGCTTGCTGACCATGATTACTTAGCAGAGATAGCAAAAGTGGACTGGCATGGTGAGGTATAATTTTTTAAAAAATAGAACAAAACAGTAACATTCCTAGCTCTTGCTTCCTATTTTTAAAACAATCAAACAGATGGCTATTTTTTTCCTAATGTTAACTTGTCACTCATTCCTTCATTGTCAAAAGATTTCAAAGCATTCCAATCATGCATCATTCAAAAGTTAAGTTTGACCCAAGATCGTCTCCAGAGTTGCTCATCCTGTTAGGAGCTGTTTGGAGAGGACATTCTGACATTCCTTTTAACCCAAGGCAATTAGTACTTGTGAATAACCACATTAAGGAAGCCGAATGAACAAAGCCCAAAGCAGTTTTTGGTGGACACATCATTCCTATATCCAGTTGGAAACTGTTTTTTTCTTCAAGCGTAGAGTAGTGATCTGATGCCTTGTTTTTCAGCTCTATCCTGCTGCTGTTATAAACAAATAGAGTTAAGGTTGGATTTACTAAAGGATTTCTCCCTCTGGGACCATCCATACTAATTACTCTCAGTATTATTTCCAGTAGCTCTGGAATATTCTGTGTCTTTGGATGTATAAATATAGAAATACACAATTAAATTGTCACCTGTTGTTTATGTCTTTGTCTCTTTGGCCTACCATAGAACCCATGTTCTGGGTTCCAATTAACTGCTTTGATGTTTCTGAAGTTTAAGAAAGCAGCATCAAGCTATGTATTTCACTAGTTGAACTGACTGATCTTTGCACTTACTTTGAACTAGACAAGGGATTTATATACCAGGGTACAAACAAAACTAGAAATTATCCATGCCAATTTTCCGACTATCAACTTCAATAACCACAGAGACAAATGAAGTTATAAAATTAATGGTCTGGTTTTCAAGTCATTGTCAGAGTTCATATACAAATAGAATAGAATAGAATTCTTTATTGGCCAAGGGTGATTGGACACACAAAATTTGTCTGGTGAATATGCTCTCAGTGTACATAAAAAGACACGATACATTTGTCAAGAATCATAAGGCACAACACTTAATGATAGGGTACAAATAAGCAATCAGGAAACAATCAATATCAATATAAATTGTAAGGATACAAGCAACAAAGTTACAGTCATGCAGTCTTAAGTGGGAGGCGATGGGTGATAGGAACGATGAGAAGATTAATAGTAATAGTAATAGTAATGCAGCCTTAGTGAATAGCTTGACAGTGGTGAGGAAATTATTTATTTAGCAGAGTGATGGTGTTTGGGGAAAAACTGTTCTTATGTCTAGTTGTCTTGGTGTGCAGTACTCCATAGCATCGTTTTGAGGGTAGGAGTTGAAACAATTTATGTCCAGGTTGCGAGAGGTATGTAAATATTTTTACGGCCCTCTTTTTGACTTGGGCAGTGTACAGGTCCTCAATAGAAGGCAAGTTGGCAGAAATTATTTTTTCTGCAGTTCTGATTATCCTCTGAAGTCTCTGTCTGTCTTGTTGGGTTGCAGAACCAAACCAGACAGTTATAGAGGTGCAGATGACAGACTCAATTAAATGAATTTTCAACATTGCATACAGTAGTATCTGTAACAATTCTTAGAAGCAGCAGAAAAATCTGAGAAGTCCTTCCTAAGGTTACTTATTTCAATTTAGACTCGGTTTTGAGTTATGAAGCTGCTTCAAAAAACTTAGAAATTGAAGCAATTTTTAAAGAATCACACAGCCTCATGAGATTAACACAGAGTCATGAGATTAAGACAGAATGCACATGGTACTGTACTTTGACTGTATTTAGAATGAAAAATATTATTGGCTGGTTTTAGACATAAATCTTCCAATTTCAAGTTACAGGGATGAGAAATAAAACAGATCATTTAGTCAACTGAGAAGATATGAGTTCTGTTGATTAAAGAGCTTATTTGCCATCTTCTCTTCCTTTTTTCTTGGCCAGTCTTCATTTACAACCACAATAAATGCATCTGTATTCATAACATCTACCATAATGTGTTTTTCAGAAACAATAAGCTATTAGGAAGTACTTTTTGAGGACAAAAATTAAAGAGCGAGGGATAAAATCATTGGAGCTTTCCCATTATTACAACTCATTAGTCTCCTGAAAAATATTTTAAAGGAAGAAAGGAAATGAGCCAAGTTGCCTGAGATTGCCCATAAAATGCTTTTTGGACCAGCCCAAAAGAGAAATCTCACCGTTTCTTCTTTCTTATGCTGCCCTCTGACTTCATGGATTGAAATGGTTTCAGGTTTAAGCAAATCTTCAGATCCCAACAGAACGAAAAAGTAAAGAAGCAAATTATGTTTCCATTAAACCTGGATCAGAGAAAAGGAAGGTGGTTTTTGTAATGTCGCTTATTTACAGTTTGCACTGAGAAACCTATAGTAGTAGATTAGCAGCTTTTCCAAAGAAGAAATGGACTCTTCTATGAAGATGCTGTTTCCCCTTCTCTTCATACTCTGCATGTTATTTGCTACAGTGAACACAAATAGTGAGTACATGTCACTGTGGTTAGCCACTTTTAATACAGCGATTTTTATACAAGGTAAAGGGGGGGAAATTGCGAAGTATTATTCATTACAATGTTTCAGTTTTATGGATGTTCACTTTAGCTTTAATACTGGATTTCAGTGGAGAGGAAATGGATGCACTTCTCAGAATTTTCTTGTAAAGAGGCACCCTATTTGCATTGAGTTTCTTTTGGGGAAAAAAAGATTGTCAAATTATTGTGGTTGTTGTTGTGATTGTCATTGTTACTGTTGCTGAACAATATAGCTCATAATGCTCCCCCAGCTCAATTCTATACCTGCTCTAGAATCTGATGATTTAGAACCTGAAGTGTCCCAATTACAATAGGGGAAAAAAGTTTAAACAAAAGTATAGCAACCTCATTTGTCTCGGAATGGATACATTTAAGAATCTAAATCAGTACTTTCTGATCTAGACATTGTAGGAGGAGATCCATGTTAGTTTATGGTAACCGAAACCCAGCAGGGACCTGGTGGCACATTTTCAGATTCAGATATTTTATTAAAAGGCGCAGACTTTTCTGATGCGCAATTTCTCCCAGTACAGAAGTGCAGGAGGGCAGCCCTGACTCCCATCACTCACTCCCACCTGAGTTTTGATAGACAAAAGTCCTTTTGCAGTACAGCCATCCTATGTATTTGATGAAGAATGCTGTGATTCATCAGAGCTTGTGCTTCTTAGTCAGATGTGATAGTCGAAAGGAGTGCGACCCAATTTCTGATTATATTCTACTCTGAAACATATTGCATACTGGTGGTCCTCATTAACAACCATAATTGGGATTAGCAACTCCGCTGCTAAGTGGTACAATTGTTAAGCAAGGCAACATGTGACTATGATGAACATACAACTCATTTCTGCCATAGTTGTTAAGCGAATCACCCCTGGACACTAAATAGGACATTTACATGACTGTGAGTTGTGATTTTATTTCCGGCTTCTCGGTTGACCCTGCTTGTCGGCTGTGCAGTGCACTAATGGCAATTACACGACTCGGATGCTGCAATGGTTGTAAAGATACCCCACTAGTTGCAATCACAGGGATGCGATGACGGTTGTAAATGTGAGGACCAGTCCCAAAGTTCCTTTTTCAGTGTTGGCATAACTTCAAAAGGTCACTAAACAGGGCGGCTATTAAGCAAGTATTTCCTGTAGTGTATGTTGATGAAAAGAATGATATGAAATGATGCAAAGGCAATTCATGCAATGCTCATATATTTCATTTCTCTGCTGCTTTTTCTTTCTTTTTCCCCCAGATTCATCAGATCAAATTATTCTTTCATCTAAGCCCAGGAAACTTTTGCCAGCTGTAATCAATTCTACAAATGAGAATCTGCCAGACATCCACTATAAAGAAAGAAGTCTCATATACTTTTTACGTGATATTGAAACGTATTTCACTAATCCATGGCTGACCCAGTTTCTCCCCGCGGTCGACATTCTTTCATTTGTTCTGGGTCTTCCCTTAAATGCTTTGGCGATTCATATTTTTGTGACGAAGACGAAGCTTTGGAAGCCGGCTGTGGTGTATATGCTCAATCTCGCTTTTGCAGATCTGCTCATACTGAGCATGCTGCCTTTTAAAATCGCATACCTCATTAATGGGCACGACTGGGTCTTTGGGCCTATTATGTGCCGGTTGGTCTGTTCTACTTTCTTCTGCAACATGTACAGCTCCGTTCTGCTGATGACAGGGATCAGCATCGATCGTTTCTTGGCTTTGGTTTGCCCCATGAAGTCTCTGCCCTGGCGCACAGCAAGACGGGCCTCTGTGATCTGTTTTGCCATCTGGCTGCTTGCCATAGTGGGGGCGAGCCCGCTGCTTGCCTTTGATCTCATTCTGTGGATACCTCAGATGAACATTACCACTTGCTTCGAGGTGTCTGCTCTTGTGGAATCCTTCAACTATTACTTATTTGCCTTATCTATTTTCTTCTTTTTTATCCCGTTACTAATTTCTACTGCTTGTTATATATGCATTATAAGGCGACTTGTTATGGCCAGGTTTATGGTGCAGCCAGGGAGGAAGAGACGTGCGATCTTCTTGTCCGGCATTGTCTTGTGCACCTTCTTCCTTTGTTTTGGTCCGGCCAATATCCTGCTATTAATGCAAATCTTTTTCCCGCCTGAACAGCTTCAGAGCATCACTTTTGCTCACATGCTCAGCCTTTCCCTGACTGCCCTCAACTGTTGCCTCGACCCCTTAATCTACTATTATGCCTCCTCAGAATGCCAGAGGCAGATCTGGAGTGCTTTGTGCCCCAGAAAGCTGCTTCTGGTTAGAAAAGTTAGTCAAACAAGCAGTAACATAGCACCCTCTCCCAAAGGCTTAGAGCCATCATTTCCCATTTAGCGCTGTATCTACATAATGCATGGCTTGATAATGTCGCAAGTGCGAATCTAAATGTTCAATGTCCTATGGGAGCTTTTTTCTATGAGGGAGTCCTCAACTTACGACCACAACTGAGTCTAAAATTTCTGTTGCTAAACCAGACAGCTGTTAAAGTGGTTTTGTCCCATATTTATGACCTTTCTGGTCACAGTTACTAAGTGAATCACTGCAGTTGTTAACTTAGTACCATGATCATTAAGTAAATCCGGCTTCCCCGTTGACTTTGCTTGTCAGAAGGTCACAAAAGAGGATCACGTTTCCCTGAGACAATGCAACCGTCATAAATACATGCCAGTTGCCAAGTGTCCAAATTTTGACATGTGACTACCGGGATACTGCAATGGTTGAAAGTGTGAAAAATGATCATGTCACATTTTCAGTGCTGTTGTAGCTTCGAACGGTCACCAAATGAATGGTTGTAAGTTGAGGACTATCTGTACAACAGGGATATCCTCCACATGATCAAAAAAAGTCAAGATGGGGACCATGACTGCATAACTGAAGCTCTGCCTCTTTTTTATATTGTTTGTGCAATTGTGAACACGAGTTCAGTTATTTCAAATATCCATTCAACTTAATAGCAAAATTAGCGTACCTGGCCAAAGGCATTAATATACATCTTCATAAAAACACATTAGACCTTTTCAGGGTAAATAACAATATACAGAGCACAGAAAATGAGTAAGACATAGTAAGAAGGGAGGGAGTAAAGGGAGAAAATAAGGGAAATGGAAATAAATAAATTTATTTATAGTTTAATGCAATACCACTAACTCAAAGGTGCCTTGCAAGCTATTTTTGCTTGCATCACATCCATACACAGCTTCATTCAATACCTTTTGATCCTTTCATCTCTGTCTCTTTGATCAGAATAGATCTGGAACGGACCTTGGAGGTCTTCTAGTCCAACCCCCTGCTCAAGCAGAAGACCCTATACTATTTCAGAGAAGTGGCTGTCCAGTCTCTTCTTAAGAACCTCCAATGATGTAGCACCCACAACGTCTGAAGGCAAGTGGTTCCATTGGTTAATTATCCTCACTGTTAGGAAGTTTTCCTTAATTCCAGGTTGCTTCTCTGCTTGATTAGTTTCCATCCATTGTTTCTGGTCTTCCCTTCTGCTACTTTGGAAAATAAGTTGATCCCCTCTTTTTTGTGGCAGCCCCTCAAATACTGGAATACTGCAATCATGTCACCCCCTAGTCCTCCTTTTCTCTAGATTAGCCTTACCCATTGCCTGTAACCATTCTTCATATGATGAAATTGATGAGATATGTTTCATCAATTATATCTCCTATAATTGATGTATTCATCAAATATTTCTCATCAATATGTTCTCATCAATTCCATCCCACCAGAGCTTTCTCAGATTTCCCCTTCCTCTCAATATATTCATTCACATATCTGCTTGGTGATTTTGCTCCTGTTATTCCAATTATGTGACCAAGCAACCTCTACCTACTTTTGTAGCAGAAACTCATTTTTTTTATTCAAATTGAATTAGTTAGTGTGAATTTCTGAAATCTAAAACTGAAGCTGCTGAGGTTCAGTGCTGACCCTTCGTCTCTGAGACAGTTGATTATCAAGTCAGTGTTGACTCTTAGTAACCACATAGATTTCCTCCGTGATATCTCTTTAAATATTTATATGTAAATACAAAGGCAATGTGCTACTTGGCCTGCTATTTTATATGCCAATCTGACTGAAATATATTTCCAAAAAAAACACCTAAGAATATACTGTACTGTAGCGCAGTTATCTTTTTTAATGCATTCTCCCTAGCCCAATTGTGCAAGTTCCAAAATTTGAGAAACACATCAGAATCTATTTATAAAAGACAATTTGTGCAAGAAATTGAGAATAGTAGAGAAGTTGCTTTTCCAAACCAAATCCCAAATAATCTGACCGCCAAATACCAAGCAGCTTGCATTTTCACAAATATCTTACAGAAACATATCCAGACTCCTTTCCTCACATAGGAGACTCACACAACACCTTCCCTACATTGCTTTGATTAATATTATAATTGAAAAGTCTTAGTTTCATCCCACCATCATCCCTGAACTACAGATAGTTGTCAACTTATAACAGAGTCAAGGGGAAAACGAGATTCATTGATTTAACAACTATGGGAAGAACAGTTCTTAAAATCAGGCAAAATTCTCTAAACAAATGTCCCACTCAACAAAAGAAATTTTGGGGTCAATTGTGGCCGTAAGTCAAGGACTACCTGTACTTAGTAACATAACTCATTGTCCTTTCCCTTTTGTGTGTGTGTTGTAAAGGCTTTGGAAATTCTAAGAAGTCAAAAACTAATCTTAATTCTCCAACCTTAAAAAGTCCCTGCAATTCAAGTAGGCCCAAAGGTCTTTTAAGTGAAAAAAGAACAAGGGTGAGTGATGCTTAGAAGACAGAGCTTATCTACCCAAAATTCCATAGTGGTGATGCATTAAAGGGGGTATTTGAGGAATTGATGAGTGGACAGACATTGTGATGGACAGACATCCTGCTGGAAACTCTTCTATCAGAATAATATCCCAACTATTTTCTTAGATTTTAAATCAGTGGAAGAGAACTTGGGTGTGATAATGGCTAGATTTTGCATTTCAACAAACCTCTAATTTATTGGAAAGTTCCAACTCATCTCTCTTGCTCTGGCCAAAAGCTTTTATTCACATTAATCAGCTCACCAATGCAAGGATGTTTGTGTCTATAGTCAGCATGTGAATGTAACGCATAATATCATTTCAAATATCCGATTTAAGGTCTGCATTTACAAATGCTTCTGTAATAATAAATGCTATAACGTTGAAAGCAGTGCAAGATTTTTTGTCTCCTTATAATATTTTATTAAAATGATAACAGAGCAACCTCTCTTGAACTTGTAGACCTAAGCTTCATAGAGTACATATCAGTTCAACGTTTACACAATCTTTTACAGGTAGTCTCCATTTTACAACCAGTTGTTTAGTGAACATTTGACATTACAATGGCATTGAAAAAAGTGATTTGTTACCATTTTTCATACTTACGACCATTGCAGTAGTCTCATGATCACCTGATCAAAATTTGGGTGCTTGCCATTGGCATGTATTTATGACAGTTGCTCTGTCCCAGGATCTTGTAAACACCATTTGTAACTTTCCCAGCCAGCTTCCGACAAGCAAAGTCAACGGGGGAAGCCAGATTTGTTTAACAATGATTCACTTAACAATTGCAGTGATTCATTAAACAACTATAGCAAAAAAGATCATAAAATGGGACAAACCTCACTTAACAACTACCTAGCAACAGAAATTTTGGGCGTAATTGTGGTTGTAAGTTGAGGGCAACCTATTGTCTATCTCTGTGATGGTATGCAGCGCCCTTTCTGATGAGCCGTAGCCTTAGTTCAGCTCTGCCATGCATGTATGCATGCCTACCGGCCAGTTGGTCTTCAGGTCTCTGCCCATGGGGGCAGGGCACATGTGGGGCCAAGGCCCACATGTGCATGTGCAGGGGGTAGGATGCATGTGGGGAGCTGCATGTGCATATGTTGAGGTGGAATGCATGCGGGGCGGGTGCACACCAGTGGTGGGTTGCGGACGGTACGCCCCGGTATAGGTGTATCGGTGCCTGCTGGGAGCAGCAGGCACCGTTCCGGTACAGTGCTTCAGAGGGCGCACCTGCTCGCCCATGTTACTGAGCTGTATTTGACACAACCGGGCCATTTGCGCATGCGCACGCAGTGTACAGTGCCTGTGCGATGCTCCACCAAGCAGCTGGAGTACCGTGGGCTGAGGGTGTGCATGCATGCACAGTATGTGTGCATGTGGTGGATGCCCGGCCCTGTCGCAGCGTATCGGTTGTGACAGGATCTTGAATCCACCACTGGCGCACACACATGTGCAGAGGCATGCAGGGGGCGCATGCCTGCACAAGGGTGGGGCGCATGCACAGGGGCAAGCGCACATTGCATTTTGGGGGCTCTGGGGCATGCGTTGGGCACTCAATCCAGAAAGGTTTAGCCATCACTGCTCTATACCATCAACCTACATTATTAAATTTCTTTTTAAAGTATAAACTATGTATATTTATTCCTAAATTACACTTACAAGAAATTAAGTTACTTCTGGGCAGAAAGAATACGGCAGCTAGTTTTGGCAAAGTCAGGCCAGAAGGTTGGCTAGGTACAGGAACCCAGTGTAAACAAGCCAGTGTCCTGGGAAGGATCTGGAAGGGTTTGGGGAAGGTGAGAATCCCTCTGTTGCTTCCAATCTCCCCTTCTGGCCCTTAGATCTAACCCCTCAATCAGCAAAGCACATTGCTGGATCATCTGACTTCCAGCTGCTGTTGCTGAGTTTCAGACCTGCCTTTAATAAATCTTCTCTTGGCAGCCCTGACATTACTGAGCCCTAGTCAGAGGGAAAGGTCTCCCTCTCTCGGAAAGGGAAATGGGAAAGCAGCATTAAGGGTTTTAGTTTTGACCTCCGGTTACCTAGGAATACGTTTACTCATTGCATTGCGTCATTCAGTGTTTTCATCCCAATCTAATAAGTAACTCATGTGGAAAAGACTTCCAGTCTGGCCAAACCACTGAGACAGCATGCTCAGACAAGCTGCGAACTTTTCTGATTCAAAGCAAACCAGGACAGGACGAGATGATGCTGGTTTGCCTGTTTACCACTAGATGGCAGTAGCACAGATGCATATTACAAAAAGACTTAATACTGTAATTCTACAGTACTAGATAGCAGGGGTGGGTTCCTGCCAGTTCTAACCTCTTCTATAGAAGAGGTTCCACAAATCTACAGTGCTGTTTAGAACTGGTTCCAGCTCCCTCCTCCCAGCCCATCCGCACATCATCAAGATGAAGAGTGAGAGGAGGAATTCTGGGAGTTGAAGTCCACAAGTCTTAAAGCTGTCAGGTTTAACCCTAACCCTAACCCTAACCCTAACCCTAACCCTAACCCTGGGGTTTTTTTTCTAAAGGGTTAGGGGTGCAAGGGACTTGTAACTTGACAGCTTTAAGACTTACGCACTTCAATGCCAGAGTTTCTGAGCCAACATGACTGGAGGAGGACTTCTGGAAGTTGACGTCCACAAGTCTTAAAGCTGCCAAGTTTGAACACCCCTGTTTTTTTTTCTAAAGGGTTAGGGGTGCAAGGGTCTTGTAACTCAACAGCTTTAAGACTTGCGTGCTTCAAATGCCAGAGTTTCTGAGCCAACATTTTGGTTGCTAAGCAAGAGCATTGTTAAGTGAATTTCACCACATTTTACAAGTTGGCCACGACCACCCAGTCACATGACTGCCAAGCCATCCCCACCCAGTCACATGGCCGGCAAGCCACTCCCACCTGGTCACATGGCCGGCAAGCCACTTCCACCCAGTCACATGGCTGGCAAGCCACTCCCACAAAGCAGGCCACACCTACAGAAGATGTTCTAAAAAAATTTGAAACCCACCACTGGTAGATAGCAACTGAATGCAAAGTTTCAAGCAACATGAACAGTTAGATGATGTCAGTTCTCTAATTTACATTGGGATTTCTTTTCAAGGCAGGGGAGAAGAAATTTAAAAATGCATATATTTTTTCTAGATTTGGTGATTGGGAAGATAACATAGCAGAAAGTCAATTCTCATTAAAAATGTTTCTACATATGGAGGTTCTACCTCCGAGGTAGTTTCATCAGGTTGTGACCGGTTCTGGAGAACTGGTAGCAGAAATTTTGAGTAGTTTGGAGAACTAACACCTCTGACTGGCTCCGCCCCCATCTATTCTCTGCCTCCCGAGCCCCAGCTGATCGGGAGGAAATGGGGATTTTGCAGTAACCTTCCCCTGGAGGGGGGGGAGTGGAGATTTTACAGTATCCTTTCCCTGTCACGCCCACCAAACCATGCCCACCAATCCATTCCATGCCCACCAAGCTACACCCACAGAACCAGTAATAAAAAAATTTGAATCCCACCACTGTTCTCCCTATCTGGTTGTCTAGTATGGGAAATGCTAGAACCAAGTTATATTAGTGTAGTAAAAACATGCTTCAGAAAAAGGAGAAGATACTGAACTAGATCGGTCCATCCATATGTACGATGAGGGAGGCAGAAACAACTAAATGTTCTTTTCTGTGTAGGGCATCTCTGATATTTCTTTTATTTTTGTAAGGTGGATATTTATACACACCTCTTATTTATGAAGGGAGGTCTCTATTTTCTGGTGTTTCTCCCTGATCAAACATAACCCTGCCTATAAAGATCTCCTGATACTGAGAGACTCAGACTCATTCTAGATTATTGGCAAAGCTGGCTAGAAATGATGAAAGTCAGAAAGCCAAGAACATCTGGAAGTGATTGTCCCAGATTCTCTTGCCAGAAGTTAATTTGTTCTGGGAAGAAAGAGTGGGATGAAACCAACTATCTTAGGGGTATCAAACTGGCAGCCCCCGGATGAATCACTCGCAGGCCATGCCCACCCCAGCTCCACAAAGGGGAAAAATGTTGACAATGTGACACCACGAGTTTGACACCCGTGACCTAGCTTTTTTCTTCCAAGACAGCAATCCTAAATACATTTACTTTTAAACAAACATGCTTAAAACTAAGCTGCAATGCAATAATCCCTTAAGTCATTTTTAAAAATGTAACCCTTATGTCTGTAAGATTCTTAGGTAAATTCCCCACATACTTGCCACTGTTGAATATTTGTCTGTTTGCTAATCGTTTGCTATAAAGCATCTGTTCAGCATGCTTGGGGTTTTATTTTAAATCTAATTTTGATCTATTTCTTAAGATGTTCTGCTTTAAAAGTCAATGTAAATCTGACTCTTGCAGAGACAGCAAATGAAGCATTGTTTCATCCTTCCCGAGTTTGGTGTCTTTCAAATGCTTTGAACTACACTTCCAACACCAGATACAAGTTTACGGAGAATGGTGATAATTGAAATCCATGCCTACACAAGATATACATAGATTGCTTTATAGGAGGCAAGACTTCAGCACTATAAATGATGAATTTCAGGCTCAATGTGAGGCTAGAAGCATTCTGAACAGTGGTCTGCTTTTCATCACTTAGCAAAGAAGGAAGGTTGCAAGTTCAAACCCTTCAAGGTCACTGAAGTATTTATTGATTGCTGTTCCAATCATGTCTGGCTCTGAGTGGCTTCCAAAGAAAGATAAAATTAAAAATAATATAGAACAAACAACCCATCCTTCCCCTTCCTTCCTTCCTTCCTTCCTTCCTTCCTTCCTGCCTGCCTGCCTGCCTGCCTGCCTGCCTGCCTGCCTGCCTAGAGAGAGCTGTAAAGCACTGTGAAGCACTATATAAGTCTAAGTGCTATTGCTATTCCTTCCTTCCTTCCTTCCCAAAATATGGACAAACCATTTATAATTAATGGTAATCCTAAAAAAAATTACAACGTACGTGTGTGTGTGTGTGTGTGTGTGTGTGTAATATTGTATGTTTTTATATTTAGGGAAGTTAATGGGTAGAGAAAGGCAGCATTTAAATAAATGCATGTTTAATTATCCTGTAAAAAAGTTTAGAAGACAGTAGGAAAGGATGGTCACAAATAAATAACTCCTTAAAGTCATTGGATCCTGAGCTATTTAAAGCCTAATACACTCTAAACTTAATTTGGCAGCAGAGTGGCAATTTGTACAGTAGCTTTACCCATAAGCTCAACAACCATAAAATTATAATAAAATAGGCACTTCCGTATTTCTCATTCCACAGAAAATAAATACATTCAATCTCTGCACTTTGGATAACATCAATCTCCTTCACGTTTCCTGTCACGTACTCTGCAGCAAATGAATTTAAATTTATCAGAAAGGGAATTTCCCGAATGCATTTCTGAATGGCATCTTATCAATGTGACATCATTAATATAGGTCTGGTTCCTATTAATATTTAATAGCTGTTGCATTCAGCCAGGTCACCACCCTAAAAATAAACAAACTGTTGTGATCATATAAAGAGATCCTCATAATTGATTAGAATGCATTTCTGTTAGTGAGACAGCACAACATTCTTGACTTACACCCATTTTTCTCCTCTGCATGTACTCTATCCTTGATAAGCCAATCCAATTTTCAGTAAAGATGCTTGGAACAGACTTTACCGATTTTGCTTATAAACCAAATTAAATAAGAATTTGCTGGGTCACATTTCTATCCTTTTAATTTTGATAAATACAAACTCTGACTAAGGCCGATAATCTATTGAGCATAGTGATGCAGTTGTTAGAGCCTCGGTGGCGCAGTGGTTAGAGGCAGTACTGCAAGTTACTTCTGCTGCCTGCAATTTGGTAGTTCGAATCCCATGGGGCTCAAGGTTGACTCAGCCTTCCATCCTTCCGAGGGGGGTAAAATGAGGACTCAGATTGTTGGGGGCAATATGTTGACTCTGTAACCACTTAGGCAGGGCTTTAAAGCAGTGTGAAGTGGCATATAAGTTTGTGCTTTTGCTATTGCTATAGACTAGAACTTTTGATTATGAGAATATATGAAACTATTTTAACATGGGTCAGATATACCTCCTCAGAGTGCCTTTCAACATTATTTCCTATTCAAACACGGATCAAATAAATGTGTGTTGTTGCATCTCTCTGTCTTTTAAAAAAATTGAACATTAATTCCATAGTTCAACTGTTGTTAAAAAAAAATCCATCACTAAATTGGCAAAGAAATCTGTGTCACTTCTACTTTGACGTTGCATATATCTTATTTTCCATGCAAATTAGTTTAAGATTGGACTTCCGAGCTTATGTTATATTGTGAAAAGAAAAGACTAAGAATCTCTAGAAGGCCAAAAGACTAATTATCTTAAAGGCTTGAAAGTTACAGTCCTGCTGGAGAATAAGTGGCACTTGTAGAGACTAAACAAAGACATTGAAATATCTAAGAATTATTTGAAACTTTCATGTTGTGGAGAAAACAAATAAAAATAGTTATTGATTATACCTATAAAATAATTAATGGAACCCTGATTTTACCAATAATACAGATATTAATCATAATGCCCTCTGTTCTAAATATCTGTAAAACCTTCTGCTAATACAGATTGCAAATTTGCAACTACAGTGACAGAGATCTCTAGGGAAGCAGTCCCAACTAAGGTACTCTCATCAATTCAATCTCCTTTACAGTGATTTCTTTTGAGGACAATTTGCAAATTAAAAGGAAACTTTTGTTCTTTTTTATATAATCGTAAAGCAGCAATTCACTCCTTGGATAGTGTAATTTACTGAAAATACTTTATTAAACAACAAAGGAGTTAGTTTGGAATAGTCACTTCTAATTATTCTTTCATGCAATCCTTCCAGGTCTGTTGGAAGATAGTGTGGGAAGGGAACTTCACCAAGACAGTGTTGTATTAGGTAGACCAGTACAGCCCATAACCAAACTGGAAGTCACTAGAATAACAAAGCCAGCATACATTCTAAAAGAAACCTCCCGATGAATAATTACCAGGATATCAGGACAATTAGAAATAGCTGCAGAGTAGAAAATAATACAAAAGACCTAGGAAGTGCAGGAAGAATTTGATTTAATTTGATTTATTGCATTTCTATGCAGCCCTATTCCCAGAGGGACTCAGGGTGGCTCACAAACCAACAAGTTACCCTTAAGATAAGGTGACCAGACGTCCCGCATCTGGCGGTACAGGCACGCCTTTCCATAATTTTTCCCACATCCCGGGCCGTTCTCAAAAAACCACGCTTTATTTTGGCGCTCACAACTTGCTCGCTCCCCTGCCCATCAGCTGCTAGCTCGCTCGCTCGTTCCG
Source organism: Thamnophis elegans (assembly GCF_009769535.1). Classification (NCBI taxonomy): domain Eukaryota; kingdom Metazoa; phylum Chordata; class Lepidosauria; order Squamata; family Natricidae; genus Thamnophis; species Thamnophis elegans. The sequence continues at coordinate 114,912,301 of NC_045543.1, forward strand.
TTCTAAACTAAAAATCTAAGCCAGCCCAGCCTGCTGCTCACTGATTGGCCTGGATTCCAGCCAATCAGTGAGCTGGCTAGGATGGAAAACTTTAAGCACGCGGCGTCCTCTTCTCCCTCGGTCCTTCCCGCGGCCGCCTCGCCAAAACCTGCGCTCGCTCTCCCTCCACCCGCTTCAGCCGCTGCTGGCCATCGCCCAGCCGGGGCTGCTTGGGAACGGAGATGACCCGGGCGCGGAGGGAAAGAGCAGCACGTGCCACACCCAGGCCCGCCGCGTCTCTTCCCTGCAGTGGCGTGCCAGGCTGGTCGGGCAGCCTCACCGGGTCTGGAGCGCTGCTGGCCATCACCCAGCCGCCGCCGCCGCCTCCCCTCCCTCCCTCCCCCTCAGACTCCTCTTCCCGCCACTGCCATCTCGACTTGGAAGGGCCGGGAGAGCGACAGGGAGAGAGAACGGGGGAATCTCTCGGGGCTCGCCAGAGCGCGGCTCCTTTCCCAGACCGAGGGCAGCGCAGGGAAGATGATCCGCCGGGGGAACCTTCCAAAGTGGCCCTTATTTCGCGCTATTCCATGCCCGGCGTTGGGGCACTGAGACAAAGTGCCCGAGGAGAAAGAAGGAAAGAAGGGGTGAGAGAAAATGTGGCTCCTGAGCCCTTTCCCCACATCCCTATGCAGCGGGGAAAGAGAGGTCGCTCCCAGTGAAGCATCGTCCCCGCGCTCGCTGCTTCTGCTGCAGCCACACCGAAGCTGAGACAGCATTTGGGATTTTGACAGATGCTCGTTTCCCCCCCGCGTGGCTCCCTCTGGCCGGAGAGCCATGTAGATCCCTTGTAGGAGGAGGGGAGGGAGGGGAGGGGAAGAGGCTCCATGGGTGGGCCAGTGGAGGGGAAGAAAATGGGGGACGCTGCAGAGGTCAAGGAGATGAAGAAGGCCTTCATTGTGCCAGCCATCAAACCCTTTGATCATACGATTTCACCGCCGCTTCCTCCTCTTCTTCTTCCCTGTCTGCGGTTCTGATTGCAGTTGCAAGGAGTGGGAAGGAGAGGAAGGAAGGAGGGAGGGGAAAAGGAAAAGAAGAAGGGAGGGGGAGAAGATGGAAGGAGAAAAGATGGATGGAAGGAGAAAGAATGGAAGGAGAAGGAGGAAGATGGAAGAAGAAAGAAAGAAAAAGAAGAAGGGAGGGAGAAAAGAGGGAAGGAGGTAGGAAGAAAAGGGGTAGAGAGGGAAGAGAGGGAAAGAGCAGAAAGACAAAGAGGATGAAGTTGATAGGCAAGAGGAAGGAGGAAGGAAGGAAGAAAGAAAAAGGGAGGGAGAGAGGAAAGAAGAAAAGATGGAACTAGAAAGGAAAGAAGTGAGAGAGGGAGGAAAGGGGAAGACAGGGAAAGAGCAGAAAGACAGAGAAGGTGAAGGTAGATAGGCAGAAGGAAGGAAGAAGGAAGAAATAGGAAGAAGGGAAGGTGAAAGGATGGAAGGAGGAAGGAACAGAAGCGAAGAGGAAGAGAGAAATGGAAAGAGCAGAAAGACAGAGAAGGTAGATAGGTAAAAGAAATGAAGCTGAAAGAATGGAAGGAGGAAGGAAGAGAAAAGGAGGAAGGGAGTGAGTGAGGAAAGAAGAGAGGATGGAAGGAGAAAGGAAGGAAGAGAGGGAAAGAGCAGAAGACAGATAAGGTGAAGGTAGATAAGCAAGAGGAATGAAGGAAGAAGTGAGGAGTCTCGAGGAGGGGGAAAACATTTAGTGACCAAAGTTACAATGGCATTGAAAAAAGTGACTGATGACCACTTTTCACACTTAGCGACCGTTGCGACCATTTTTCACACTTAGCGACCGTTGCAGCATCCTCATGGTCACGTGATCAAAATTTTGTTTGGCAACAGATTCGTATTTATGCTGGTTTCAGTGTCCTGGGGTGACCTTTCGACAAAATATAAAATTTTTAATCAAGCCCCCCCTCCCCCCCATCAATGGTGTCCCTCTTTACCAATCTGAAAATCTGGTCACCTTACCTTAAGAAAAGGAAAAGGTCAGATTGGCAACAAAGACTGATTAGCTCAGGGCAAAAATGTAAAAATAGGAAACACAGTAGAAGACATTTGGGCTCATCCCAGCTCCATGGGAAGTACTTTAAGGCAGAGGAATAACAAAATGCAAGACAGGATTAGTATCATTAGCAAAGGCACACACAAAACATGATAAAGCAATAGTACAAAGAAAACAAAAGGACTTCAAAGAGGAAAATGGTATAAAAAATGTACACTTACTGTATTTCGGGGTCAGCTCACCCAGGAATGCTGATCTACACCACTGTAGGACTGGCTTTCCTGAAACAATAAAGACAACTTGCTTTCAAACACAGCTTGCTTCGATCCTAAATTCATTCAGTCAGCCAGGGACGTTCTCCCAGCTTGGAAATCCAGACCGAGGAGGAAAACCCTTTTCCGTTTAACAATAGGTAAGCAGTAGGTGGTTCCAAAGATGGGTATTTTTTTGTTTTGTTTTAAATGCTTGTAATGTTGGAAACACAAACCGTTTGTGACTTATGGACATAATTTCAATGAAATGGATAGAATTTTAGCCATTTTATTTCTACAAAATCCATTATTTTTCTTATTTAATTTCAGAGTTCTAGAATTATATGATGGTTCTTAAAATGTTTTAATGATAAAGATGTTGATGTTTGGGAACCACTGTTTTAATTTAAACAAATATATGTGTTCCTTGTTTTTATTATCCTATACTGTCTCCCAAATGGTAATAGTTCAAAAAAAGGTTGCCCAGGATGAGATGGATCTTTAAGAATGATTTGAGCTGTCTTAAGGTAGCAGGAACTATAAAGCTCTTCCAAAGAGGGGAGAGGGCAACCAATAATCCTTTGGGCAATGACATTAACCCTCTGGAGTGGTTACAGAATACAGAATACTTTAAAGGTGCAAGCTACTGTGGGAAGTTATCATCCAGCCCTCTCCCAGAAAAATGAAATATCCTAGGAAATATTGAAAAGGCAGAATATTTCTCTGGATATGAAAAGAAAGAAGCATGTTTTAAAAGACAGAATAGTTGCCTGTAGCTTCCTGTCCATCCCCACTGTTAATGGGCCATTAAGAAGGCCAAGCTAGTCCCTTTTACATAATAAAGACTTCTCCACTGCAGCCCCAGGGGGGATGGGAGTAAAGGCATGATAATATTGGCCTTTTACTCAACTGACCACATGGCATCTGAGAACTCAACCAAATCTGGATTCAAAACACAGCCTAGAGAGTAGCCCCTACATAGCCCCATGGGAGTCTGACAACCAATCAGAATACATTTCTTACACAGGAACAGGAAACAGAGAGGTGGGACTAAACAGGTTATAAAAAGCCTAGCAAGCCCCTCCTTTAGCCTTCTCTTCTTCTCCACCAACATTGAAGCGTGTGATCACCTTTTCTGTTCAGGGCTCAAGCCATGTGGCCCTGTCCAACAATAAACCATCTTTCCAAGCAGCCTCCATGTCTCCAGTGTCTTTTTCCCCACTTGGAGCCGAGCCCAGAAGGACATTTCTTTCATCACTACTTTAACATTAGACTTATTAAAGAGTATTTGTGAACAATAGACTTACAAGTTAATTTTAAGAGTGGCTACCATTAAGCATAGGCTGTGTTTAAAAGATGTAATGAGAGAGGAATCAGTTTTGCCAGACATAGACTGAGACTGATCTGAAAGTAGATTTAAAAATGACAGGCTACAAGAACAATATGGAAAAAGATGCTACGTTCAATATGATGTTGTACAATATGATGTTGTAGTAATTAAAAGGTAAACACAAATAACACATAACAAACCAAAAGGGTGACCTGGATAACTTTCCTATTCTGGATTTACAAAAGCGACTTGCTAAAGAATTTTGTAAGAAGGGGCAAAGAAAAAAATGAAAAGAAATCAAGTTCTACAACATTATTTAAAGGATTTAAAGATTATGAAAAGTAAAAGGAAGCAATATAAAGTTTATTTCGTTGATCAAGATTAAAACGATATATTGCTATCTCTAATAATCCTTAATGGATTTTTGCTACTCAGGACCAAATGATGAAGTTTTAAAAATGTGTTTATAGATAAGAAATGAGATATGGATATATATACTTTTTCTTTTCTATATTCTTTTCTTGGTTTTTCTTCTGTTCTGAACTTTCTATTTTTTCTTTTTTGTAGTTTGCATTAGTTTTTCATTAATTGCAATGTTTAATAAAATTATTATAAAAATTAATTGCAATGGTAACTCAATTATAGTCCAAGAGGATTGGGAGTAAGGAATAAAATGACCTAATATAACCTGTATAATTCAGTGATGTGTTAGGGTGTTCCTGTCTTTGGCTTACTGGCTTTGTAATGTTTGGATGGACAAAATAAATAACACATTAAAAAGAAACAGAATAATTTCTGTATTATAGCAGCTGTTTCTTTTGGTGAGCAAGGAAAATTGCTTAATTCTAAACTGAACAGAGAAATCCAGCAGACAGCTTTGTTTAGCTCATAGTTTAAACATTTAAACAGAATGACAGCAGAATTAGTCATGCTAAAGAGGGAATACGTTAGCTAAATTCTAACTAAACAATCCTGTGAACCTCCTAGGATTTTAAAACCATTTATAATGTCCTTTTCTTCAGAATATCTAGATCAGAGCCACCACAAACAGGTGTCCAAGTTGTGCATGATGGGAGGGGGCACCAAATTAAATTTTAAAAATTATTTTTTCATTCCAAAGCCATCTGCATCTGCTTACTTACATCAGATTTCCTCCTTCCAAAAGGAGTATATCAATTCAGAAAATGCATACATATTGCACAGTGTGATATTATCAACATCTTCTGGTGCACATATTGTGGCGGTTTTAGGAAGTTCAGCCTAACAACTATGAGCTGCACTGAATCGTTTTTTCTTTTACCTGGGGCACCATAAAGGTGCCTTTTTTTCACAAAGGAGTCTTACAAATCATTGGTGGCCCTGACTAGAAAGCCACTGTGAGCTGAATGCTCATTTCTTATTTTTGTTAGGGTATTTTTGTTAGGGCTATGCTGCCACAGGAATTCTGGGAGTTGAAGTCCACAAGTCACAAAAGGGCCATAATTCCCCACCTCTGTGGTAAATGGTCATCTATTTTGATATACCAGGAGCAGAAAGAATTGCTTCCCCAGAAGGGGGAAGATTCACAAATTAAAGCAGGAAAAGTTTCTGCTATTCATACAACTGCTGTCCCCACCTCTGCCCCCCCCCACCCGTCCCTTTCTCAGCAATAGCAGCAGTGGTGGGTTTCAAATTTTTTTAGATCCTCTTCTGTAGGTGTGGCCTGCTTTGTGGGAGTGGCTTGCCAGCCATGTGACTGGGTGGGTGAGGCCAACTTGTAAAATGTGGTGAAACTCACTTAACAACACCCTTGCTTAGCAACCAAAATTTTGGCTCAGAAACTCTGGCATTTGAAGCACGCAAGTTTTAAAGCTGTCAAGTTACAAGACCCTTGCATCCCTAACCCTTTAGAAAAAAAAACCCAGGGTGTTCAAACTTAACAGCCTTAAGACTTGTGGACTTCAACTCCCAGAATTCCTCCTCCAGTCATGTTGGCTCAGGAACTCTGGCATTGAAGTGTGCAAGTCTTAAAGCTGTCAAGTTAAAAGACTCTTGCACCCCTAACCCTTTAGAAAAAAAACCCTCAGGGGTGTTCAAACTTGACAGTTTTAAGACTTGTGGACTTTAACTCCCAGAATTCCTCCTCTCGCTCTTCATCTTGATGATGTGCGGACGGGCGTGGGGAGGGAGCTGGAACGGGTTCTAAACAACACTGTAGATTTGTGGAAACTCTTTTATAGTAGAGGTTAGAATTGGCAAGAACCCACCCCTGAATAGCAGCCACATCATCTACTCTCAAGTTCAGCTTCCCTTGCAAGGTCTGAGGAAAGAGAAAGTCCTCAAAGCAATCTGGGGGATAAGAAAATCAGAGGAGGCCCTTTCTATAGATCTAATTAAGTGTTTACTCTGGGTAGTGAATTAAAGAAGGGGATGGGGATGGTAACAATGAACTCTCTATCTCAGTTGGACATGTGTTCACTGATGGAGTCAAACTCATATTAGAATATCCAAGGTTGCTGTTTGTTTTATGAATCTAACATCCAACATGGCAGGTTTGAAAATCAGAAAATAACTAGTATATTAGTTATTCCCTAGCTAGGGAATTCTGGGAGTTGAAGTCCCCAAATCTTAAAGTTATCAAAGTTGGACCCCCACATATACAGTATACCATTTCTCAGTATGAAAAATTTCCCCCTGTAAAGATACCACATCTTCTATGAAATTTACATTTTTATCATGGCAAGAACTGTTTCCATTTTTCAACTAACCAAGAAAAGAGGAATAAAGTCAGAACTTAAAACGCTTCTGCAAATACATAGTTTGTCTTAATATAGGCAGCAAACCTCCTCAGACTTGCTTTGAAGATGGTGATCTGTTGAAATTGTTAGAAGATAAACGAATAATTGTAAATCATACATCACATAGAAAATATTCCTTTGTTCTTGTTCTACATGGAGGGAACAGTTCAGATTTGGACTTCAAGATAGCATGTCTGACTATTTTTTAAAAAAACATAATCTGACAACAGATTTTTTTTAAAAGCTTAAAATACTCTAATAAATATTCTTTTAAGAAAACTGTTTTTTTCCAGACCTATACTACTTCCATTTTTGGAGTGTTTAAAAAGTAAAACAAGTTTTCTTATTTAATAACTTAATAAATCGGGAGAAAATAACTAGCATCTGTATTTTAAAAAAAATAATAACAGAAAGTTAAGTGCCAGTGTGTTTCTATTCTGCAACATTCCTTAACAAAAATGCTTCTTGTATGATGAAAGAGTAGACAATTATCCAACCAATAAACGAACGAATGAATGATAAGTTTGTTTCTCCCTTTGGTAAATCCATAGATATAAAAGTTTTGCTTATGTGAGGAATGTATATCTACTTGAACATTTGGAAAGAGCATCGGAGTTATTAGAAAGAACAGAAGATTATTTTCTCAATTTTGATATATTGCGGTAGGATATATCAATTAGAACAGAGAGAGTAGTCATGAGTTCTACCTTTAAAATCTGTCTCAGGATAGAGCCACAGCCTGAATACATTAGTGATTCATGATACTGTAAAAATAAGATTACGCCAACCATTCAAGGATAAAGTAATTATTGTTCCTTCCCAATTCTGATGAAATAATTGATGCAATCTTGTTTCCTAGATGGATTAAATCAACCGGATCCAAAAAATGAAAGGATAGGTTCTTAAATTCCATTTTCTTCACATTTAAATATTATTTATAACTTTTATTTGCATTGTTTGCTCTGGATCCTTGCCACATGCTAAGTTTTAAGATATGCATCAACTGTCTTATTTTTGGACTTTTTCTTCATACTAAATGAATCAGCAATTAGTAACAGTAATCTGAATTTGATGGAAGAAAAGGAAAAGATGGTTTGGGGTCAAAACAGCAACTTTCAAACTTGTTAGCTTTTATCCAAAACAGATTTGAGAGCAGATACATTTTTAAAAATCCATTACAGTTAACCTGAAAAGAAAGAAGTAATAAACCAGACAATCAGTAAAACAATCATGTCAATTGAAATAAAATCACTATGAAATGAGTTCATTTTAAATGTTAACAATTTATATTTCTTCAGTTGTTTGTTCCAACATCTTCTGAAAAATTATATGCACTTGAGAATAGCTGTCCTAACCATTCTAACATTTTTGCAAAATGAAGGGGAAAGAAAAGAAATATTTTACAAATTACGCTTTATACTGCTACTTTCCCCTACATTCTAGTGACATGTCAGGATTTGGGCCAGGTAATTTCATAGGCACTTCCAGTGCCCAATGTTGCTAGGAATATTCTTCTGGATGTTGTAGCTAAGATTGCTGCTGATCAAATTTGGAAGTTCTCTGAACTGGCCATAACATTAGCTATGGGTTCTCCCGAACCCAGGCGAACCTGTAGCAGCCCACCCCTGAGTTAAACAAGTCTATGCTGAACCCAACTCTAAAACTCTACATTGCCTTGCTCGCTAGTTTCATGGAGACTTGCTGGTGTGTCTGCTTGCTTGTGTTTCTGCGTATCTCTTTGCCTTCCAACATACTTAAGTGCCACTTTACTGCTGCTGATTTCTGTCAAAGGTGCATCAGTTTGGTGCATTCAGAAACTTTACCAAAGAGAAAGGGAAGCCTTTGGTTAAAGTAACTAGATTCTTTCTCCCAACACCTTTGTTTAACAAAGGAAGTGAATAGATAAGCGTAGATAATAGGAAAAAGTAGGTCAGCTTAGAAAGATACCTATGTCATTACATTTACAATATTTACAATAAAAAGCACAACAAAAATATGTCTTCAGCACTGAGATGCAAATTCTGAGCTTATTTAATTGCATGTAATGAGCTGCAAGAGAATAAAGGGCTGAAATTTGTGTTCTTATGATGATATTTTATAGCAATAGCAGTTAGGCTTATATACCTCTTCATAGGGCTTTCAGCCCTCTCTAAGCGGTTTACAGAGTCAGCATGTTGCCCCCAATAACAATCCGGGTCCTCATTTTACCCACCTCGGAAGGATGGAAGGCTGAGTCAACCCTGAGCCGGTGAGATTTGAACAGCCGAACTGCAGAACTGCAGTCAGCTGAAGTAGCCTGCAGTGCTGCATTTAACCACTGTGCCACCTCGGCTCTTCTTATGATGATATTTTGTCATGTTGATGTCACCATGATTAAAAAGAGATGTCAATAATCAACAATAAAACAACATAGATATCAATATTGTTAATTAATAAAAAGTCTAGAAATGCTGGCATTGTAAAACTGGTGAGGGGATATTTATTCCTATTCTGTGGTCTTGTCTTTGATTGCCCCATTTTGATTGCTATCTACAGGAATGTTCATATGGCGCTATAAAGATAAGTACAGTTTAAAAATGCAAATGTATTTGTAGTTTTTATACATCCCCAAACTTACAATGTATCACTTTATGAAGAGTTGTGGATTTATCTAGCATGGAGGACAGCCCCCCCCCAAAAAAATCACTCTTCAATGTTGCAGACAGACCTTCTTCACATTATCCTGTTTTTGATTATAGACTAAATCAGTGTTGCCCAAACTTGACAATTTTAACACCTGTGAAAACTCCATTGAAGTCCACAGGTCTTAAAATTACCAGAGTTAGACCCCCCCCAGATAAATGCTTTCTGTTCATGAACTTGCTTTTTATCAATGTAATGGACTATCATTACTTTGTGTTTAAAATTGATGGGTTTTCTTCTATGCAAATTAGAATGTTCTTACTTCATTTTGCTCTTGAGGGCGTTTTAATATTAAAGAGAAAAATTATAGAGACAGAAGGAAGACAATGATGAAAGAAATGTCCTTCTGGGTTCAGCTCCAAGTGGGGAAAAAGACACTGGAGACATGGAGGCTGCTTGGAAAGATGGTTTATTGTAGACAGGACCACATGGCTTGAGTCCTGAACAGAAAAGGTGATCACATGCTTCAATGTTGGTGGAGAAAAGAGAAGGAAGGACTTAGATGCTGAGTCCCTGGTTTTATGCCCTCTCTACCCTTTGATCTTCAGCTTGTATTCTGATTGGTTGTCAGACTCCCATGGGCTCATGCAGGGGCAACTCTCTAGGCTGTGTTTTGAATCCAGGTTGATTGAGTTCTCAGATGCCATGTGGCGAGTTGGGTAAAGTGCCAATATTATCATGCCTTAATCCCATGTCCCTGGAGCTAAAGTGGCGAATTCTTTATTATGTAAAGGGACCAGCTTGGCCTTCTTAATGGCCCATTGACAAAGTGGGGATGGGCAGGAAGCTGCAGGAAGCTCTTCTGTCTTTTAAAACATGTTTCTTCCTTTTCACATCCAGAGAAAGTCTGCCTTTCAATATTTCCTAAAATATTCCATTTTTTTCTGGGAGAGGGCTGGGTGATAACTTCCTACATTACTATACAGACTATAATTCCCAGCATATCCCAGTCAACGTATTGGGTGGGAAACTCTGGGACTAAGATCCACATATCTTAAAAGCTGTTGAGATTGAATCGTACTGTAAATGTTATCAGGGGTCAACAATTGCGCAATAGGCTGAAATACATTCGAAGACAGCCGACGGGGAAAAAAAGAAAGTGTTTTATAGTTTGTAGTAGGAGACACCTTTCCTGGTAAACCCGTCTCTTTGGGCGTCATGGTGGCTCCTCCCTTTCCGCGAATTCTCCCGCGAAAGAAAGCCCTATTTAGCCTTGATCAGACCGGCGTGCTCCGTGATGATAAACACGTATTCGCCTCTTTGTGGTCTCGGGTCGTTTGGGTGTGTAGCCTTAATAAAAGCAGCCCACTTAAGAAAGGAAGAGGGTTGTTTAAATTCAGGGCGAGTCCCCTAGTGAAAGGGAAGAGGTCACAGGCGGGTTAGAGGCACAGGTCTTATCCAGCCAACTGGCGGCCGCCACTCTCGGTGTTCCCGTCTCCCTCCCCGGGACTCTCCTGAGCGGCAATCTCGGCGCTGCCGGCGAAGGAGAGGATCGCCAAGCCCGCCCGCCGCCGGGCGAAACTCCTGCCTTCCCCGCCTCTCGCAGGCTCAAAGGGCACCTGGCTGGCTCGAAGGGGGCGAGGCTCCGCCTCCGCCGCCCTCTCCTTTTTTTTCCAGGCTGCGGTGAAACTCCGGTGAAACTCCCGGGCGCTGAGAAGGGAGGAGGTGGAAGTTCTCCTGTGTCGTTGCTGCCGCCGCCGCGATCCCGCGGGAGCCTTTGCCGCGGATAATGGGGCGCCTCTGCCAGCCTTGGCTGGGTGTCCTGGTCTTGGGAGGAGCTCTAGCCGTCGCCTCTGCTGCAGGTGAGAAGCGAGAGGAGCGCTCGGGAAGTTTTCGACCTCTCCCGTCTTCTTCTCCATCGGAGCCGGGGGTCCCGCCTTTCGGGTCCGGTGGGGACACGGGCTGTTCTGGGGGGGACATGCTGTGCGTGGGTTCCCCCCCCCCAACAAGGGGCTACTGGACCCGGGGGGGGGGTTGTCCTCTCAACAAAATGGCTGCCGTGGAGCTAGGACCAAGGACAAAAACCTGTTTTATCAGGATCCCTTCTGCCCCTGCTCCCCATCCGCAACCCACTTTCTTCCTATTTTAGCGAAGATCACCTGTTATTTTTCTTTTGTGAGAAAGGTTTAGGGGCCTTTCTTGAGGAAAATAAGAGGCTGGATCTGGTGGTGGTCCCCAAGTTCGTCCCCCGTGTCCCTTTTTTCAAAAAGGAAAATGCCAGGTAGGGCAGGAAACCTGAGGGGCGCAGAGGGAGTTTCTTTAGGTGTGCGGTTGTCCTCTGGGCACCACACTGGGGATTTAGCTTGACAGTCTAGCCTAGGCGACAGAAAAGGTTTTGGTGTCATCAAAGCCGGAGTAACTTCATGGGGACTTAACTCCCCAGTGAATGTGAGCATTGAGTTGCTGTAGTGATCTTATCTGTTCACAGAAGCTTTTTTGTTTTTGTTTGATGAATTGAAACTTAACCTGATGACACAGCCTAGTTCCTAACAGAAACAGGTTCTTTAGAGGAGAAGCAAAAGTTTGTTTTTTTAACTTCTTTGAAGCTAAGATCTCTAGTTACAAAGACTAAGTCCAGGAGTTTAGGAAGCTTTTTCTGCCTTGACTGCGTGAGAAGTCTCAGCTCAGCGTTTGAAAAGCTGACTTGTAGCAAACTAATTAATACCTCTTGTACTTTGATCATTAGTGAAAAGATCTAAAGCGTTTATTTCAAAAAACCACTATCTTCTTCCTTACAAGCTAAGGTTGAACTTTGTTGTTTTCTTGTTGCATATATAACCTAGCTAGCTAAGGGCTGAAGTACCTGTTTTCCAGTAATTGGTTGATATGGATTTGTTTGTTTGTGTGTGTGTGTGTGTGTGTGTGTGTGTGTATTTAACTGCTTAAGCAACTATAAGTACTCTGTTCACTTTACCTTCATTTTAATTGCTTAGAAATGTTAATCTGGATTATAAACAGGGTGTTAGATTCCAAGAAAAGTGATCAATGGATTTACTGTATGTACAATCCAATAACATGAATGACTGCATCAACATGAACAAATGGTATATGATCTTAAAGCAAGAAGTCCTTCCTATCTTGGTTTATGATGTAATTTTGCAGTTTGATGAGTTGGCCATGGGCAGGGGTGCATTCTTTTGGAGGCGGAATATCTGTGGTTAAAATGACCTCCATGATTTTGGGGAGTTGCTAGAGAATCAGAGCAAATTCATATGTAATAATAATGAATGCAGTGTTTACAGTTTAATACTTAGTATTCATTAACTTGCATTAATATGCAAGATGAAGAGCTTGAGATATTGAGGTATTATTATACAGAGCCAAATAACATGGAATGCATGTGGTAACCTTAAATTGCTCAACATGAGAAGAACCTAAAATGCCTTTTACTTAGATGAAGAAGAGGCGTCTTTGCCTAATAAGGATTCCCTCTCTGCTTAGACAAAGTACATACTTTCTACATAAGGGAAGCACTTCCTGTTTTTCCACCCAAGATACTTTCAAGGGGGTACTGTACAAAAGCATGACCTTTTCCAGTGAGCGCTGAACTGAGTTTGCATAAATTAATGGGTGAATTTCTAATCCAGTTAATGGCCTTCCTCACAACAACATAAATAAAATGTAAAACACACAGTCAAATACGTCATAAATAAAATTTAAAACGCACAGTCAAATACGTTAGTCCCAAGTAGGCTAGAGTAAAATGAGCTGGTGATATTGAGTGCTTGGGAACTGGCAGACAAGAATATTGTGCCTGTTTCTCAATGTCTTGCACAAGTTACACATTGTGAATCTATACACAATTCTCAGTGCCATGTTGATGCTACAATACCAGTTGACAGATTTATTGTGTTTTATTAATCTAAGTGAAATGCTAATATATAGTGGTAGTCTATGTATGATATGCCATACATTAAGTAAATAAACCAATTGACAGAGTAGTGGGATGGGGCAATTCTAAGAAAAGAAATATATTATTTCCCTTTATTTACTTTCTAGACCCTTAAGATAAAAATAAACCTAATAGGGTTGGAAGTAAAACCCGGTGTAAATTATTAAATATGTATGTGATATTTATTGAGCAAAAACGAATGTTTAGAGGATGAGTTATATATACCTATATCCATGTGAGTTCCTTGAGGAACTTATTTGGAAAAAAATGAAAAATTAAAAAGGTGGGGGAGCGCATATATTTCAAAAAGATGGAGAGGGCTGTATATATTTTGGCTAGCTGGCCAGCTCACACTAGTAGGGCAAAGTGGGAATTTGGCGTATTTGTTTTAATAATGTATAGGTCTGTCTATAATAGCCTATAAATTCAAACTGTGATCCATCTGAGAATCTGCAATTTAGACTGCAGGAATTTCCCTTTATAGAAAGAAAAGATGTTGGGGATGATCCTAGACAAGAACTTTTCTCATTGATATGCAACATCTATCCTATCCTAACCCTAACCCCAGATGTTTTGATTAAAGCCAATTGAAAACTCCCTTGCTTGCATTAAATCCTCTACAATGGCAACAAATTTTATATCTTAAAAAAGGAAATTGCCTTTCCAAATTTGCTATTTGGGCCAGACTAGATACGATTTATCTATAAAATTGGAATTAGACTTAAAAAGCGAGAAAAGTTGCAGAGCTGATCATTCCTTTTTGTCCCTCCTTTTTTGGTTCCATCCAGAATGCTGAAGTCTTTCTGGAGTAAAGGGGAAAATAGGCATGCTACAGTATACATTTAAGGCATTTATTCCATTCCTTTAACTTCCTAATCCTTCCTATTCTGAGCTGATCTTTTTCCTTTTTTAGAGGTTGCAGCACCTATTTTGCCCCTCAAAATCTGTCCAAAGTTGTGACTTTTATGCAATTAATTAGCTACACCCCTGCACCTGAAGAGGACTGTATCTCCCTTCTTTCGGCTTTAAGAAAATCACTTTAAAACACGACAAGAACATTTTGCTATACCAGTAACTCAACATACAATCACAACTGGAACTGGAATATTGGTTGCTGAGCAAGTGCTTGTTAAATGCATGACTGCTTCACTCAGTGACTACAATCCTGACATTCCGGGTTGTAATTGTTAAGCAATCTCATGGGGTCATTAAACAGATGGAATCCCAGGTAAGGACCATGAGGTCTCAAGGTGGGTAAGAACTGGGAGGCTCCACTCAGAAATTGAAAATCCTTCTTTCTGAAATCCCAGCAGGATTTTCAGACTTTGAGGGAAGAGATAGACACCCACAGCCTGTGCCAGAACTTACCTTACCTCTCTGCTTGGATTTTGAGTCCCTCTCATCAGTGGGAACTGGCTGAAAAAGCTGCCTGCTGAAGGCATTCAGTTGACTACTGTGCATGAAAGGGAATTGACCTCCTTCGGCCGGAGGTCAGGAAAAAAGCTGAAATCTTCATCAGCTCACATTCTGTACCCTGCTAAAGGACCTGCTAATGTCTCCTTTGTGCATGGAAGAAAACTCCTTTGATGGGGTGCAGGAACAGAGCTTCGGGAGTTCAGCTCCATTTTACACCCCTTGGAAGAAGTTCAGCTCCCCTCAGTGGATAATTTTTTCAGCCAGTCCATAAAGATGAAAGGAAATCTTTTGAGTAGCTGGCCGCAGCGTACAACCTTCCCTGCCGTCTTTCCCATTGACTTCCTGGGGAAACTGGCAGAAAAGATTCCAAATGGCAGTTACATGACTGTACGGTCATAAGTCTGATGTTTCCAATGCTTTCATAATTCCAGACTGTTGTTAAACAGTCACAAGTTGAGGACTACCTGAAAAGTGTTTCTTATTAGTCTTCCTATTGAAATCAAGTTAGCCTTTGTAGTCTCTTCAATTCAGCAGTATTTTTATTCAAAGCAAATGAATTATAACACCAATTATGTATTAATAACTTGTTACTTCATTATATAGGCTGTGTGGGAGATTATTAATGGCCAAGTAGCTTAACATGTTTGCTTTGTTTCTTTTTTTAGTGAAAAACCAAACTCTCATTTCAAAAGGAGGAAGAAGTTTTATTGGTCATAAAACCAATTTAACACATAAAGAAGGATACAACATAGATGAGTTTGCAAGCCAAATCCTTAAAGGAAAACTGACTACAGTTTTCCTCCCTATGATCTACATTATAGTCTTCATCATTGGCTTGCCAAGCAATGCTTTGGCTCTATGGGTTTTCTTCTTCAGAACAAAGAAGACGCATCCTGCGGTGATATATATGGCTAATTTGGCTCTGTCAGATCTCCTTTTCGTAATCTGGTTCCCTCTGAAAATTGCTTACCATGTTAATGGCAACAACTGGATCTACGGGGAAGTCCTCTGCAAAATACTTGTTGGATTCTTTTATGGAAACATGTACTGCTCTATTCTTTTTATGACATGCCTCAGTGTGCAAAGGTATTGGGTAATTGCAAACCCCATACTGCACTCAAGAAAGAAGTCAGAAGTTGCTATGAAAGTTTCAGCTGCAGTATGGATCGTGGTGCTGCTTGGCACAGTGCCGCTATATCTTATTAACCAAACTGTTTATATTTCTAACCTTAACATCACTACATGTCATGATGTCTTACCACAGTCTGTGTTGGCCAACGACATGTTCAACTACTTCCTTTCCCTGGCTATTGGTGTCTTCTTCTTCCCAGCCATTCTCACAACGGGGGCTTACATTCTCATGATAAAGACTCTTAATGCTTCCATAACAGATGTCACGATTGGGAAGAAAAGGAGAAGAGCCATCAAGCTCATCATTACCGTACTTTCTATGTACTTGATCTGTTTCTTGCCTAGCAATATTCTGCTGGTGGTCCATTATGCCCAAATCAAAAGCAATGGCTTCAGTAACATATATGCATCATATATTATAGCCCTTTGCCTTTCTACTCTAAACAGCTGCATTGATCCGTTTATCTACTACTTCATTTCAAAAGACTTTAGGGATAATCTAAAAAATGCCCTCCTCTGTCGAAGTGTGCGCACCACCAAGAGGATGCAAGTCTCCCTCTCTTCAAACAGATACCCAAGAAAATCCCCCTCTTATTCCTCTAGTTCAAACACAACTAAGTCAACTTATTAAATTTGTGCATATGACACAGGAGTGTGTGGATTTCCATGGACAGAACATGAAACTGAACCCCAGTAACCTTTAGTACACAAGTGTTTACAGCTGGTAGAACTTCTTTCCATACAAAATTATATGAACAAGCATTTTCCTTACAGAGGGAAAAATCAAAGTGGCACCCCTGATACGGACAATATAATATATTTGAGTTTGGGTTTAGACCAATACAAGACAGGATTATTTTTACAAGTGATTACCAGGTGTGCAAATAAGTTTTTCCTTATTGAATCAAACAAGCATCTTGCATCCAGGATGCAAGTGATGGTCCTAATTAATATTAACTAGTTTGAGATTTTAGACAACTTCTGTTTTATAAAAACGGGGAACTGTAGAAGAACATACATGAGTGATTGTATGTGTTTGCCAAACCTGTTTTCCTAATCCAGGATCTACGAAAGTCCTGGAATACTGTATTATTAATATCCCAGTGACTGTTCTTTGCACTAATATACTTAATACTTTTATTTTAACTATGCTGTGAATATGCAATGTTTCCAGAAATGTAGCATGTATATTGTAGGTTTATTGCAATATTTTAAATGTTTTTAATTAAATAAAGGAACACTTTTATATACTTATTTGAATTTGTTTGGATTGCTAAGAAATGTGTGAAATTTGCTTTCACTTTACCAAACTTCTTTCTTCATGTGAAAGTTCCATTTTCTTCTCACTGACTCCAAGTGAAATAAAGATTTAAGAACCACATCTCCAAAGCAGTGAATGGATCAATAGAAGAACTGGTTGATTTCATTTTCTCCGCTGTCAGATCCCCACCAGGGCCACTAGTGTGTCTAGCCAGGCTTCCTGCCTACCTAATTGTACTTTATTAAATTTAATTCCTTTTGGTGGGGGGAGAGAGAAAATGGCCCACTCCAAAGCACCAGCGTTTTAGCACCATCTTATCTGTTTCTTATAATAGTCCCATTGGCTTTCTGAGGAAACAGTGGTTGAGTGGCTTTAGCCTACTGCTTTTTTTGAAATGTAGTCACATGTCCAAACACACACACACACACACACACACACACACACACGGAAACCAGTAAGAAAAAGTACTGGCTAGGACTGAGAAACACCTTCCCAAAATCAATTTCCATGAACTTAAGTGTTTTGTTAATAGGCATGCCCTCCTAGAGGAGATATTTTGTAGAAGCATCACTAACACACAACATTTTAATGTTTTCATTAATACCTCAATGCTTGTCTATTCTCTGCCCCTCACCTCCACTTGTCTGTTTTATAACACCTTTTGTACTAAAAGTGATCTGCCATTTATTTTAGTTGCTCATACCAGTATTTTATCTTAGATTGCAATCTCTGTTGCTAATCCAAAAATAAGCACTTTTCCCCCCATTCTCTAGCAATGTAGACTGCTCCTGATTTGGGCATGGCAGGATGCAGGTATCAAAACAGTGATAAATGATTTTTCTCAATAATACTGTTCTGGGTTGAGATATTTTAGAGATCAAATCCATGTCTCTATTTTATCTTGTCTTACAAATATGTTTGAAAATAGGAAACACTATACAGGAAATGTTCTAACTACTGACTCTTCCATAGGGTGTGCATGAAAAGACAAATTTGAAATCCCTAAGACGTTTTGTTTTGAGCTCAACAAATGTTTTGCATTTTTATAACCATTATCTTCATTTAAAAAACAAACAAACTTAGAATTCTTAATTATGCTCTGCTTTGCTGGAAGCTCTCTTCTTTAGAGGGAAAAGGTAGTACACACAATTTAGTAAAAGCAAAGTAAGTTCTTAAGTACTAATATTAGTCATCTTGATTCATGAGAAGTTCAAGCTGGTGCTTCTACTAAGATTTTTTTGAAGTTTTACAAACATTGACTTGCCTAGATTAGTTTACTAATGCTATTTTCAAACATATTTGTAAATATATTTGATTTACTTTTTTTTTTTTAAGTAATCAACCAATTGTTGATTTAATGAATCAGGAATTGAGCCTAACGTCATGGATTGAGAAAATGAGTAATCCAAAATCACCCACCAGCAGCACTAGAACTCCCAGTCTCCTGGTTTCTAGCCTAGCGCCGTAACCATTAAACTGGCTCTTAGTAGTTGAAACAATACCAAAGATAATAAAACTACAAATTCTTAACTATATTAACTCACATTCAAAGGCAACATCACATAAGCAATGAGAGGTCACAGAACCTTGGGAATAGTTTATCCCTGTGATGGCGAACCTATGGCACATGTGCCAGAGGTGGCATGCAGAGCCCTCTCTGCTGGCACGCATGCCATTGCCCCAGGTCAGTTCTCCGTGGCGTTTCTTTCATGAGCTTGTTTCCCTGCAAGTGATGAAACTTCTGTCACGAAAGAAAAAGATCTTGCCTCTTGCCACACTGCCAGTGTTGGGATGCCCTGTCTCCCACCTGCCCGCTGGTCTTTGGGTCTCTGTTGCGCATGCACACCTTCATGCATGCGCACACCATTCAGTTTGGACATGTGCAATTTGGGCATTTGGTGTCTAAAGGTTCGCCATCGCTGGTTTATCCTATCTTTGATGGACTAGCACAAAGTATCTCATTTTTAAAAATGAGTTATTTTTTGGTCTTCAGATATTTCTCTTCCTACTTGAAAGCAAAAATCTTGGAAGCTATGCATTCAGTGTAGCTATGCTTCTCACTATATCACTATAATCCCTAAATTTTCTCTCAGAAAACGTCTTAAAATGTAATTTCCAAACAGTGTGCCTTAAAACCTAATGTTTTCAATAACTAAACAACTTCCTTTTTGAAAGTAACCATTTTCTGCTTTGTTGGCTGTGACTTTTTTCTTTTTAAGCATCTGCTGAATAACTTTTATATGACAGGGCGTCCTGTACTTTGTCAGGATACTGCCAGACAATTTTACAGGAGCCTGTTGGCTGCAGTTTTTGTGATTCACTACTACAGGAAACTTCCTTTCAAATGAGTCACCCTCAGAAATATGAGTCATGTTCAGAAATGCAGGAAGGAGTGGGTTTTGTGAATTATCCCTCACCCCCCCCCCTTTTTTTTTACATTCTAAAAGCAAAGCACCTAAATTGTGTGTGGGGGGAGTCCCTCCCACTTTAATTCCTGGATATAATCTGTTTTAGGAACCTAGAAACATTTAACGTTTAGAAATGTGTGCAAAACAACTGCTACTGTTGATATTCAGCAGATGGCTTAATTTCAACTGCCATTAACTTCCCAAAGATCAGGAAATTTGGGAAATTATGAATCTTAAAGTCCAAAGAGAGATGGATAAGATTTGAAAACTCAGGCTTGAACATATTAAGAATATGAGGACAAAAAAAGATTTGGTGACATTGTTCAGTCATCATACTAAAACATGATTTACTAAATAAGCTGCCATTTGCTGGGTTTGAAGTATACTAAACCAGAAATCATGGTTTATAAAGAGCTCCTGTATTAATACTATTAGACAGAGCCTGCCAGTCCTTAAAATATAATGAAAATGGCCCAGATTTCACAACTCATCAAGTTTTAAAAGATCTGAGCTCCTGCAGATTGTATGAGTTCAGGTGTTTTATTTTAAAATCAAAATCATTGCAAAGGATATTTTAATTTGAGTGACTGAGCAATTTATCTGGTATTTCTTAAAGAACCCTGGTCAAAATTCCCACTGGTAATATCCCCATGCATATCTATGCATACTCATTCCTGGGCACTTAGACCCCTGTCCTCCCCCAGTCTCAAATCCCTTCTTCCTTTCCTTTGTTTTCATCTTTGCTTTCTTATCTTCTGATAACATTGAAACGAGACAGGTATGCTACAAAGTGAAGTCATCCCAACAACTGCATTTTGCCAGGAGACACATGGAACATGTAGGAAGGAAAGCTGTTCCCAACTCGCTGGAAACTGCCCTTGTTTTCCTTTGCTTTGTTCACACCATTGCAAGTCCCAATATGGAGTGACTGAATCATGAATCAGGAAGCAAAGAGCATGGTAGTCTCTTAATAGCAGTTAGACTTATATACCGCTTCATAGGGCTTTCAGCCCTCTCTAAGCAGTTTACAGAGTCAGCATATTGCTCCCCAACAACAATCCAGGTCTTCATCTTCATTAAAAAAAAAAGACCAGAAGAAATGTGCCAGTATATTTGTTATCTTCACTGCAGAGGTACAGAAAGCTGGGAGATGGGGGGGACTTAATGCAGAACAACTGGAGCTTTAAAAAAAATTGTTTGCAGTATGCTACCATTGATTTTCAGCTTGCACTTTCCTATTGATGAGGACATTCCCGTAGTAATTGCAGAGAAATCCTTTCATAAGACTTTGGTCTCTATTGATATTTTTTAAAAAAAGATCTATGTGCCATGGAACTTGGGAGGAGCCATCTCCAGGTTACATCCACTGGATTTTCACCTGGGAAGTCCAATTCTAAGATGTTCTAAAGAATAACTACAAAGGTAAAGATAAAAGTTTCCCCATTCCAGTTATGTCTGAGTCTAGGGGGCAGTGCTCATCTCTATTTCTTAGCTGAGGAAGCCAGTATTGTCCAAAGACATTTCAAAGGTCATGTAGCCAACATGACTATACATGACTATAGCACACGGAACGCTATTACATTCCCACCAAAGTGATGTCTATTTACAGTATCTACTCCAGGGGTGAATTCAGCTGAACCGGTAGTGGTTTGACAGCCTGGGTCACTGGAACCGGCAGTGACCCAGGCCTGCCACGCCCCCGAACTGGTTCTCCTATGGCACCACCATCTTGTTTTTTGCTTCTGTGCATGAGCAGAACAATTTTTATTGCATTGCGCATGTGCGTGCCTGGCGTGCCCATGAGCAAACAGGCAGTAGTGACTGCCAGGACCCACCCCTGATTGCATTCACATGCTATTGATCTTCTAGGTGGGCAAGATCTGAGAGTTCACCCCATCATGCAATGCTCAAGTCTCGAACCTGGGCTGGCAGCTTTCCAGCTGATAAGCTCAGCGTCTTTAATCACTGAGCCCTTGTGCAGCCTTTTCAGGAACCATAACCTGAAAAAAATAGTTCTTTACTTAAGCTGGATAAAAGTCAATTCTATAAAGCAGTTTTTCACTAAAGGCCGCCTACTGCTCTGCAAGCTGAGAAGAAAGGTTGGATTTCCTCCAAGGATATTCAGAAACAAAGCAAAATTGTTGAAATGGAAGAAGATAATCTCACCAGATAAATTCTTAAGGCTTTGTTTGTGGCAACAATAAGAGGTTCGAGCATCTGATACCAGTGTGTTGCTATGTTTTAAACGAGTTTCTGTTAAAAGCAACTCACCTCTTTGGCACTGAGTCAGGTTTTGGCTGTTTGTTTTACCTACCAACTTTCAGTGTTTTGGACTAATGACACCTACAAGAAGCCTGTTGTGTATTGTAACCCCTTCTCACTCCTCAAGGTGCTGTCATAGACATTAGGTAAGAAAAGCTAGCAGCGGGATGAACCAAAACTCACAGTAAGCACAAATTCTTTGAGAAGTAATAACAAAGATCTTAGCAAGTAATCAAGTTCATTAGAATTTTTCGTCAGGCTGGAAACATAGTGATTAAAAATGCTTTTAAGAGTAAAAGGGAATGTAGTTGAGTGCACTCATATAATCAAAGAGATACATATTGCATAATAAAGTAGATGCAGTAAATGAATATTGCTAGGAATTATGACATAGTTTGCTGTTCAGTAGCATCTTAAAATGGAATGGATGATTTGGTGTGCAAACTTAATTAGGCTTTTAGGCCGTGTTTCCATCACATTCTGCAAAAAGGGCAATCAGAAAAAGAATAACACAATTGTCCAATTTGATTTCTAGCGCTAATCAGAACAAATAGGTCACTCAAAATGCAGAGAGCAGATGCATGCAAAACAAAGTAATCCTTTACATTAACAAGCATGGTGATTAATTTTAGATGGTAACACGGCCTTCGTATCTTGGAACTCTAAGATGTATTACACTCTACAACTCTCCAACAAGTTAAGAAAACTTATCAAGACTAGCTGTACATATTTCTCTCTATTTTATGCATATTTTTGTTGACTCCAGATCCTTCTGGCTCCTTTTTGCTCTGCTATATCTGTCTAATACTGTATCTTCCCATTAAGAAAAAAAAGACCAAAGAAGTAAATGTGATAAGAAAAGAGCTAGCTAAGTTTTTGATAAAGAAAGGGAGGTAATTTGATAATTTTATTTTTTACAGTTGGTCCCTAGTTACAGCAAACAGCAAACGTGCGTGATCAGCTTCAGCATAGACTGGACCTGCCTCCCGGAATACCTCCTATTAGCTGTTCTAGACCCATCGCCTATCCCTGCCATCTGGTACAAGGTGAAGATGAGACATGCGGAAGCCAAAAATTAGGCATGCAGAGGCCAAAACGGGATGCCTGGAGGCCGAAAATGGGGCATGCGGAGGTGGGGATGCAGCGATCCTCACAGCCTGGAACAGCTGATAGGAGGTATTCCGGGAGGCAGATCCAACCACCAATCAGCAGCTTGTGCTAAAACAGACTGTGCTGAAACTGACCATGCTGTTTGCTGTTTGCTGCAAGGAGGGAAATTGCTGGGAGGCAGAGGCCGAAGGATGGGGGCCAGTGGGTGGATGGGGCTTTGGCAACACTTATTGCATAAGATGCACAGACCTTTCCACCCACTTTTTTAAGGGGGGAAGTACGTCTTATACTCCAAAAAATATGGTATATCTGAACAACTTGCATACACTTTTAAATTCATGACTTTTCCATTTATCTATAATACAGACTGTCATCATCTTAGATTAAAGTCATAATGTTCCAAGCTTCAAATAACATAAAAGTAGTTTGTTGCTCTGATTATTTACTGCATTCTACAAACTTCTATGGGACTTGTCTGGTGTAAATTCCTTCTCTTTCAAATGCATCCCTACATTTGTATTTGATTTTGGAAATGGAAGTAGGATTTTGGAAGCCAAAACTGATGCAAACTGGAATCAAATTCTTCTGTAGATTTCTGAAAAACTGTTGGCAGTAGTAATGTTTCTGGCCTCTTGTCACAGCTACAAAAATTAGCCTTTTTTGTACTTAACTGTACTGCAACATCATATTACCACCCATGATGTTTGGCAGGCATACGCTGTTGATAAAACAGTTTGTCTAATCTTTATAGAATAGATTATACACAGATCTGCAAACAATTTTTTTTCGAGAGCTGTTTTGGTTATTCAACGTAATCTTTATTATTTTTGGTGCACTGAATCTGAAAATGACCACCATTTTGTCATAGGACATCACATTTCCTGACAATTTAGGTAACTATGTTAAATAAGGCAATACCTCAAAATAAATGGAAATAGACTTATAAAATTAAAGTTTTATTACAATATTTTCATTAAAATCCTTTTTTGAACTGAAATGAGCTCACCTACACACACTAAACTCGATTCTTCTTCCTTGTGAGGCTTCTCTTGGTGCATTTACGCTTGTGAGTAGCATCTGGAATGTCACTCTGAAGCATCCAACAGTAGTCTGCCATCATTGTACTGCTCCATTTTCCCTGGTATCTCCTTTCCATCTCTTTAATGTCTTGGTGGAATCGTTCACCTTGTTCCTCACTCACAGCTCCCAAATTTTCAGGAAAGTAGTCAAGGTGGGACTGGAGGAAATGCACTTTCAAACTCATCAGGCAACCTAAAGCTTGAAATGCTTTCAGCATTCTTCCGATGATCTTTTTGTAGTGAGGATCTTTGTTATTGCCTAAAAATTTCTGTACGACTTCTTTAAATGCAATCCACCCTTCTTTTAGAGGATCCGTCATGGTATTGATAAACTCTTGATCAACTATAAGCCTTCTAATGTCTGGTCCGAGGAACACACCTTCCTTCAATTTTGCCTCCGACAGGCATGGAAACTTGGTGACCAAGTATTTAAAGCATTCTCCATCTCTTGGAAGTGATTTTACGATTTGCTTCATCAATCCCAATTTTATGTGGAGAGGTGGTAGAAGAACTTTATGGGAAGGTACCAAAGTTTCTCAGAGGACATTTTTTTTACTGACTGTTAGCACCCTCGGCTGCCAACTCTTCTTGGTCCAGTGATTTTGTCGGTCTCGACTGTCCCATAGACACAGAAAACAAGGTATTTGGTATACCCAGCTTGTTGCCTGAGCAGCATGCACAAGATCTTCAAGTCCCCACACACTTGCCAACCATGGTCTTCATATTTAAGTTTACAAAGAACCAATTCCAAGTTCTCGTAGGTTTCCTTCAAGTGTACGGAATGACCTACAGGTATGAAAGCGTAAAAACCGTGTACGGAATGACCTACAGGTATGAAAGCGTAAAAAGATGCCATTGCTCTGAATCATGTTGAATTTTAAATTGACCCATCAGACCTTCAACATCGATGCAATAAACCAACTTATCTTCCTGGGCGAAATAAGGAACGAACTCCTTTTCACAATGTCTGAACCATGAAGATGACACTCCTGGCAACAATAAATTCCTGCTTTTCAGCCTTGATCGAAGTAACTCAGCGGCATCTTTGCGAAGATTCATGTCTCTTACCAAATCATTCATCTCCGCCTGTGAAAACAATTTTGGTCTTGTATCATCTTCAAAGTCAGAACTTGATTCGTCATCTGGTTCAGGTATGACTTCACCTTCATCGGAGCTAGGTATCTCTTCCAAGGTAGCAGGGGGCTTGGGTACTGGTATATCTGTGCCATGGGGGATGGAACGAATTGCTGAATGAAGATTGGGGTATGAAATGGAATGCTTCCATTTGGAATTAAACCTGGCCTGGCCTGAACAAAACAAAATAAATTATTGATTATTGTTAATTTTAATCGATTTTTTAAAAAAATGTTATTGTTAATCTTAATTGGGTTTGTTTTTTGGATGGTCTATCTAATTTTTTTTAACTTTTGTAATATGTGTTTTTTTTTAATGTTGTACACCGCCCTGAGTCCTTGGGAGAAGGGCAGCATATAAATCCAATAAACCAAACCAAACCCTTTCACATCGCATGAAAAAAAGCAACAGTCATCACTATGGTTCTTTTGCTCTCGCCATACCATAGGAATCCCATAACAGAAAGATTTTTTCTTACCCTTGAACCAGTTTCGGAGGTCCTCAACACACCATTTGCACACTTTATGAGGCGCCCAAACTTTATCTTGATCTCCAATTTTTAGTCCAAAGCAAAGTATACTTTTTTCAGTCTGTAATATTCTGCTGTTGCTTCAACACTGTATATTCACCACAGATGAAACAGAAACTGTCTGGCAAATTAATACACTTTCGCGGAGCCATAACATAACAGTTGAAGAATGACGAGCTAGCATGAATTGCGATGAAAAAGTGTGAACAGCCTAGAACCAAGAACCTGATGATGATTCGTGCACAAGTGTGACATTCAGGAGAGAGCAGCTCTGTGACCAGAGAATGCTGCTATCTGCCCTGTGTCTCCCTCCCACTGGATTCTTCAGGAAAGATTAACCCCTTCTACCATTAGAAGCACAGATTTAAAACTTGCTTAGCTTATGTATATATTGCTGACCATCAGATTTACAGTGCTATTTTTTTTAACATAACTCGGACAAGCCCTTTCAGGTTTTTTTGGCATTTTATATCTTAAATGCACTTGTGTAAATTAATTAATAGTAATTTGGACTTTAAATTTGGTTAAAAACCCGTAATATAAAAAAATACCAAAAATTGAATTTTTTTGATAAATTTGAAGACAATTTTGCATGTTGGGGCAAATCATGACATCTAGGGTTTTTTTCAATATTTTAATTGTTTTCAGCACACCGAAATACATGGACATTAGATGAAAATAATCAAACAGCTTTTTAGTCGCAGACCTGTGTTATGCATGAAATTGCGTCTGTATTCTGGCTGTGAGCTGGGTCTGAATAGCAACATTAGATTTTGTTTTTGTTGATAATACATAAATATGAACAAACCTAAATGATAACCATTGCTATCTGGCACACAGTCCATCTCTCATCCTAGAGAGACAATCTTAGATGACGAATTCCATTCTATTAGATCAAAATACTAGCTTCAACTTGTATACCCTCACTTGCTGCCCTTTTCTAGGATCTCAAGCAGTTTATACTCTAAATTGTGACGTTAAATTTGCAGGTACAAGGCATATTTTTTCCATTGAGCAGTATTTAATCTCCGATAAAAAGGTAGATGATTGAAGCTTCTATCAGTGATGGCTAACCTTTTTCTAAAGGTGTGCCAAAATTGTGTGTGCACGTGCTATTGCATGCGCCCGCATGCCCACCCACCTGTGCATGTGCATGAGACTCCCCCACCAGTGCATGCATGTGAGATTCCCCCGTGCATGCACAAGTACCCCCCCCCCCACGCAGGGGGAAGTTTTCACCCTACCCAGGCTATGGAGACTTTACTGAAGCCTGGGGAGGGCAAAAGCGGTCTTCCCCCACCCTCCGGAAGGCCGAAAATCAGCTGCCTGGTGTGTGCATGCACGCTTGAGGAGTGCCGTGCCGACAAATATAGCTCCACGTGCCACAGGTTCGCCATCATGGTTCTATCATAACAGAAGAAGCAAGCAGTTACTGGTAACTTTATTTTTTTTTATTACAATTGGACACAGAATTCCATATAGTTCTAAGAACTATGAGAAACATTTTTAAAATTATGGTCTCACACAAAATGGATAATACTGAAGCCCATTCCCTCATATTACTTTTGTTAAATACATTTAGAAAGGATAAGTTTTATTTAAGGAAATGAGTAGTTTATAATGAGGAAGTTCATAGTTGGTATTAAATTTTAACATAGGTTTCTAGCTTAAATTTGAAGTGCTATGTATCCTTATGGGAAAGTTAAGCTTATTGAAATCAATGGGATCTATTGCTGAACTGGATTTTCAGGACCATCAACCAGGGCCTAATAATGCTACCTTCAAACATCTAAGATATTTCATCAGAGACGTTTGTGGTTTCCTTGGAAACTGCACAAAGCTGGTTGGGTGACTATGGGCCAGTCACTCAATCTCAGCCCTTCACAGAATTATTATGGGTAAAATGGGACAAGAAAAAAGTGTTAAGTTTGTTTGTCACCTTGAATTTATAAAAATAAGGAGGGGGGACTAAAAAAAAAGAGAATTGGTAAAATTGTAGGGATGGTGGGCCTTTGGTGTAGTAACTTTGACAAATCTGTTTTCACTACTCTCTGGAACCAGACCTATGTTCTGAAAAACATCCATAAGAGTAGGTGGCTGCTTACATTCCTAGATTATTGAATTAGAGCTTGCTTAGTTAAATATTAATTACTGTAAAATTAACCATAAGTAGTTATGATTAATACTTAAATATAATTACTAGCAACAAGAAATGCAAGTAGATCTGAGCATTTACTTTTTCTCCAAAGCTCTGCATAGGTAGCCCACTAAATGCAGGATTAATTATAGCTATTTTGATATTATGTTTATATTAGCATTCTTTGCTAGCCTGAATATATGATGTGGTATAATATATATGCAAATAACCTGGCGTGTGCAGTGGATTATTAAAAAAAAAACCACTGACCCTGAGCTTTAAAGTAAGGACTTTGTTAAGTTGAGTGTGACTAATATTAACTATATACGATATGTCCCTGTAGTTTATTTGGCAAGCTGCAAAAGTGGTTTACTGTTGACTTTGCAAGGCAGCCTACAGCCCTGGGAATTCCTGAATGTTTTTCACTTTAAGTACTAAACTTATTTGATTCCCCTCCGCCACTCTTTTAAATCAACCAAACTTAAAAAAAAAAAACTTTCTGTGATGACTGTACTTTAGTGTATGTTAAATCATTCCAAGTGTATAATTTCAGGCTTCTAAGCCAAGCTAATTCTCCTATAAATCTTATGTAACATTAATATCCAACTGCAATGTTATGCCTACTTAGAAGAAGAAAAGAAGAGGGAGAAATAAACAAGGAAGGTGCTATATTCTTACCTAACCGAGAGACAAGAATGTTGCAGAGCAAGACTCTTATGGTTTCTTAATATTAGGTCTTTATGTCCTTAACATAACTGCTTTTAATTTATAAACTCTTTATTGTTCTTTTAATATGCTGGAATCAGGTTTATAGTAAATTACAAAATTACCCACAGATATTCCTGATGATGGCAGGAACATTTAGCTAAATATGAAAGAAGTAACAAAGCAAATATTAACTTAACCTAGTGCCTATTATTACAAAGGTGGGAAAAAGTTAAATTAGGATACAAAGGTGGATTTTGTTGCACTTTTATACTTGGCAGATTACTGATTCACAAATGGTTTACTAATTGCATCAATAACATGATTTTTCCAAAGGTGGCTCATGGCTTTAAAAAAGAAAAGAAAAGAAAAGAAATCATTCAACATGGTCAAAGTCTGACAATACACTACAATTTATTTATAATATGTCATGGGCTCCCTCTTCTGATTATGTTTTGAACATCAGGTCTTTTAAAAACATTCCATACTGACATTCATTCAT
Source organism: Thamnophis elegans (assembly GCF_009769535.1). Lineage (NCBI taxonomy): Eukaryota > Metazoa > Chordata > Lepidosauria > Squamata > Natricidae > Thamnophis > Thamnophis elegans. Next base: position 114,940,941 of record NC_045543.1, read on the forward strand.
TTAATCAATTTATACTTTGCCACAACTATGGAATTCCACAATACTACCTTATTACAATGCCAGTAATAACTTAATTGGCTTAGTTTTTTGATTTTATTATGTAGCATTTACAAAACCATTTGGATTGTTTGGTTCCTTTTTACTAATTAGTTCTTTATGCTATTATTCAACCTCCTGTTTACTCCCACCCTAAAATAAGGAACTTTTAAAAACAATTGACAATGTGTTCAACCTATCTATATATTACTATTAGCAATAAAAATGATCACCAGTAAAATACCCTTCAAAAACCAAACAATCAAAATTATAAACATTCACAAGTCTTCAAACCAACCATATTTCAATTGATGGATACTCCATCCTAGATGGGTTGTTTTCTCCATGGACTTAGTTCAAAAAGACCAGGTTGATAAATTTAAGAACATTACATTTCAGATAAATGAAGTCCTGCCATATGTTCTTGGAGATGCCTCGGACATTCACAAGGGGAGTAAAAAAAGATAAGTCAAAACAATGGATGTGGTCAGCAACCCAAAACCATTCCTTTTTACCAGTGTTGCACACATAGCACACTTAAGAGGGAGGTAGTGTTATGGTTATGCAATTGTAGCTGCCATCTTCAATTCTCCCAGGAGAATTGCTCCTGTATCAAACATGTTCTTTGTTTAAAGTTTAAACAAATGGTATTTTGTTTTATTCCACTTGATTATGGCAATACTTAAAATAGAGCCATGAGGGGATGAATTTAAACTAGTAGTTTCTTATTATTTTGGCTTGTGGCTTGTGGAGAGTATGTGGATATATTTCAGTTCTCTGTTGGCCGCATGTAAGAAACAACAAACTTCTTCTAAAGCAGGAGTGTCCAATCTTGGCAACTTTAAGACTTGGGGACTAAATTCTGAACCATAACTCCCAGAATTTAAGTCTTGTGGACTTCAACTCCCAGGATTCCTCAGACAACATGAGTTAGAGATGAAATTGCCCAGTATCAAAACACAAGGGGGAGACACACTCCAAAGAAAATATCTAGTTGTAATGCATAACAGGGTTCTGGATTAAAATTATTGTTGCTCTTAGCTCAAAGTTGTTTTATCGTTAACATTTATGATGTTTGAAGGTAATATTTAGTATTTTTTAGACTTGATAATTTTAAGATGTGTGGACTCCCAGATTTCCCTAGCCAACTAGTTTAGATTTATCAGGGGTGCAGTATTTTAAAATCTTTTTTATTCGATGTAAGTCCTTGAGAGTCTTTTTGAAAGTGGTGGGATAACACTGTGCTTAATAATAAAAAATACATGTAAAATAATCGTTTAAAAAAGTGCACATATGATCAGAGTTCCATTCCTCAACCATAGTTCTGCCTTTTCCAGATAATATTCACTAGAGGTGTACTGTGTTGGATCAAAGGAAGGTGAACTGTTGTCATTTTTTACAATGTGTAAAATACAAATAGAGCTGGTTGTGCTCAGGCCCTGTCAGAGATTTTGTTATGTGAAATGCAGCAGGAAATGCTTTCCTTTCCTACTCAATGAATTTAGCCAGGTAAGGGATTGAACACATATTTCCAATAGTATTTAGGGACCCAGAGGCTGCCCACTTAGTCTTGTAAAACATGAAGTATTTTAATTAATTAATTTAATTAATCTGTTAATCATTTGCGTATTTACATTAAAATTTAAATCTCAAAACAATATACGGAAATATTTCTTTTTTTAAAATTGGTAAAGAGTGACACCATCTTTCTAGCTAGTTAAACCCATGACAATATTCTATTTTGTAAAAGAAAAGACGTGGTGTTTTAGCCTGTTTGATTTGAACAAAGAAAGAATATCTAAACTCAAACTGATAGTTAGGTGGATACCCATGGGCTTTCCACAATTGTTTGCCTTTATGTATACTGCAGGGCTCTTATAAACTAAATGTATCATCCGAGATATAAATTTTCTTTGCATTAAATGAAACATACTTAATAGAAGAGATTGAAGAGTATGTTTTACTTAACTTAGTGCCTATGTTCATTTTCCCCTTGCCCTGTCCCTCAACTCTCCTAACACACTTCGAAAAACCCATATGGAACCATTGTTGCCCCAAAGTAGAATGCACCTGTGTGGAAAGAAATTAACAGGGATTGATTACGCATGCTGCCTCAGCCTCTTAGGGAAAGGATGGGAAATAAATTCCATAAATAATAAGAGAATTCATTGTATCCTCTCGTTCAGTATTGCAGTTCCTGTGTTTTCCCAGGGGACTGGCTTCCTAGCAACTTAATTGGATTTCCGACCTCTATAGCTTAATGAACTGGTAACCATTCTGCTCTCAGCTCCTAACATAGTTGCTCAGGGAAGCCAACCAGGCTACGGAAGGACTCCAGGGGAAAGACACCAACACCTGTTGACAGTTAACAGGCTGTCACAAATAAAGCGAAAGTTGAGAGTTGGGGCTTTTTGTCATTGGTGATTTCCTTCTAGAAGCTCTGGGGAATTAGAAGAGATTGGGTGGGACTTTCAGGATAAAACCAAAGAGAATCTATACAGTACCTGCTGGAGACAGTACTTGTTTGGAACTGCTTTATCTGAAACAGGTAGGAGCGAAAACTCCTGAATGTTGTATTTAAATACTCCTATTGGTATTATAAATGTTTTGTTTCTTTACCCCTGGGGTTGCATTTTTGGAGCCGAGGCCCCAAAAATGGTTAAATTAGAGCAAAAAAACAAGTGAATTGCATTGAATTGTTCATCTGGTCATTTGACAACATCTACACATCTCTCTCCCTCTTTTCTTCCACTGGCCATTTGTCTGCAATGTTGAGAGGAGATGAGCATCCCATTTGTTTTAGGGACTTCTGGTTGTGTAGTCTGCTTTGCTGTATTTGAGGAACTTGAACGTGTCTTCCAGGATTCGTCTCTAGAAACTGTTCTCCTCACTTAGCATGGTAAACAACAACTTGACTAAAGCAGCAGAGAGGTTGGATGCTATGCTATGCTATGCTAATGAATTTCTGATGAGTGGTGTGTTTGTTTGTTTGCGCAAAACGGAGTAATTGCCTTTTTGGAACATTTGTGAAAGCCAGCCATTAGCTTCTGATTCTTTTGCAGTATGCCATCACAACTGGAGGGTGCGATGGATACCTTAATCAGAGTCTTTCATCATTACTCTGCCAAAGAAGGGGATAAATACAAACTCAATAAAGGAGAACTCAAGCAACTTCTCACCAGTGAACTTACTGATTTCCTTGCGGTAAGAACAATTCTTCTTACGTATATTCTGTTGTTTATTTACAGTATTAGAAATAAAAATTGAGGAGAAGGACTAGCTATTGGTTGATGCTTGAAAAACATTTGACTTCCAGATAAGCAATCAGATGTTTTCTGCAATAGCAGATACATTATAGATATGCAATATTATGCCACTTCCAAGAGAATGAGTTCTTAGAACTAGGTAGCCTGGCATATTGGATTAATTATTATGGAAAGCACAATTATCATATTTTTTATGTGGAAATGGGAAAATCATAAGTTGAGATCCTGCTTGTGAAGTGTGTTATTTATCCAAATGAAGCTCAGTAACAAAATGGCGTTAGTTAAGCCTAATAGTAAACCTTACCCTGTATTAGAAGTATTACAGAAGCACCTGATGCTTAATACATTATTAATTAGATAAAAATATAGACAAAAATAAAGTTTTTATTTTTTTTTAAAAAAGAATTAAAATACATAATTTCATATGAGTACCATTAAGAGGACTGAAAAAATAAAGTATTTGCTAGAATTAAATGGCCAATGCAATAGATTCTAGGAGCAATATTGTCTTAAATGCATAAAATCCAATCCCAAATAGCCACCAATCTATTTCACTGTACAAAGCTGTTCAGAGTAAGATCTGTGAACATACTTCTAAAACTCAGATAGAAATAAATTGGATTTTATCAAGCTCATCTACAATAGTCCAGCCTTTTTATTTCCAGGAATACTGGACAAATACCTTTGTGAATTCATAAGCTGGCCATTCTTAGATCTCAAAAAAGACAAAAAGCAAACTCCAGAGCCCACTCATAAACATCTTATCTTAACACTACTAAAGGCAGTTAGTTTCTCAGTGGAGTTGATGAAATATCTCTGCTGTGCTGATGACATAAAAAGTTGATGTCTTTTATGTCATGTGCTGAAAAGAACTGCTACATTTTTTAAATAAATCAGCAATACAGTTACCTGCATAGCATCCTAGAGGCATTTCAATCCTTGAAAAATATAACCATATTCATAAAACTTGAAATTTCATGAAATATTAATGGTCTTCTGCAAGAACGTCAAAATTTTGCAAGAACTCAATTAGAAGTTGGAAAAATTATGAGAGCTCAGTAACATCTTACAGGATTTTGGTGGACTCTAATAAGATTTTTGTTAATTTGGAGATGTCTAAGCAATCATGTAAAAGAATGTGGTGGCACCCATTCTGTAATTGACATTACCAAAAAGCGTAATATTATTTAGTTATTGTCACCAATTATATTTGGTGGAAGCTCAGGAGGAACAAAGCAGGTGGCTGCATCCTCACTGTTGCTAGAGAAGACAAGTAGGTTGATTTTGTAAATTAGTCACAAGATACAATTTTCAGGTGATTCAAGATCAATGTGGGAAAGTATAGCTTTAAGGATTTAAGGAGTTTGTTGTTTAGTCTGAAGACCATTAGTTTAATAAATATTTATTTAAAAATATTTATTTATTTTCCTGAATTGTTTACAGATAAACCATTCCAAACAGAAATATACACAAGCTGCATTTTTTTTATTCCATACCTTGATAGTTATAAATTGATAATGGCTTGTATGCCAATGCCAAATTTATTTCTGCAACCTGAATAATTCAAAATGACAGTTAGATATCTGTATTTATGTGTGTGGATAAGTGTGGGGAGGGAGAGAGAGAGAAAGAGAGAGAGAGAGAGGAGGGAGGGAGAGAGAGAATATTTTATGAAATGAGATGTAGCAAAAGTGGCAGGTGATGATTACCTGTACTTTTCTTTGTATTTAACTTTTCTCCATTTTAAATTCCTTTTATTCCCGATCATGTTCTATAGGCACCGTTGTTTTCCAATGTATTTTCAGTTGCCACATATCCTCCCAATAGCTTATCTTGCTGACCAAAAGGCAATTTTCGCAGTTTCCTTTCATCGTTCCCCCTTTCTTCCAAATCTAAATTTAGTTGTGAACATCTTAAATAATGTATTATTTCTCCATTCCTTACCTTATTGGTTGCTAGGCATGCAAACATATGTCAAATGAAAGTGGTATTTGGTGTAATAATGACATTCAGGTCTCAGAGGACCTAACATCTTTCCAAAGCTTCTTTCTAAGGTAAACTAGCAACACTTTGTTATGGTATCTCCACATGATGTCATACCTTAGCTATTGATGTGCATTTTATCTCTCCAGCATCCCTCTTTCTCTTTTTAAAGATGAAAATATAATTACCCTGACATGCCTGGAAAGAAAGTACAATTTTCAAAAATATATTTCCTCAGCTATACTTTACCTAATTGTCCTCCTTTTGTCCTCCTTATATCCACACTGCTTGTTCCATACATCCAAAAAAGGCCCAGAAATGTTCCATATATTAAAAAATTTGCATCTGAATTTCAAAAGACATAAACGTAGAGTATTATCAAAGATGGCCCAAGAATATGCTAAAGAACAGTTAAAATCAGTAAGGCATTTCATTCACAGAATACACTAGAAATGTTATTGATTTAGTCATTTGACCATATTAAAAGTATATAATTAATAGAAATATACAAATATATACAAAGAAAACAATAGGGTATGTTCATAGTAAGTACTCCCCCTTGCAGTTAACCCATCTGAGGTAAATATTCCATCCTCTTCGAAATGGCTTGATATAAAGAGTGTGGTTTTACTCATTCCTTGCAAAAAACAAGACAGTTCCCCAGGGTTCCACAATACTTTTTAGTTTTTAAATAAAAATCTAAATAAGCAGCCCTTTCCGCTGAATACTGTTTGCAGTCAAAAAGAATATGTCATAATGTCTTCAGTGGCTGGTGCTCCACAAATACCATCTTTCTTCAAATGGAGCTCCATGAAACCTCCCATGTCTTACCATGGAGCCTAGTTCCTCAAAATGAGCTAAAAAAAAAGGCTCTTTTGAGATGTTGAGGCATATAAATTGTTAAATATTGTTCTAACTGGGAGATTAATTTATGCTGAGCCATTGTACCTATTTAAATGCTGCAGTAGCATCGTGGGCATCAATGACTCTTCGTCTGAAAGCTTCCTTGGCTTGGGAATTGAATGGAGAATCCATATTGTGAGATGACATTTGAAAGTTGGGCAGCCCAAGCACAAGATACAATGGCTCTTCAAAACACAAATTTGGTAATCTATGATTCACAAATTGATTAGAAACTGTATAGGCTCTAAATATAATTTCCTATCTATGCTAAATACATACAGTCACATATGACTGCCAAGAAAAGCTCCCACTATAAGAGGGGGTTCCCCAATCCCCAGTCCTGGCCCAGTGCTGGGCAATAACCCATTAGTAACTGGGACGTGGACGTAGAGGGTGAATGTGTGAATGCGTGAAGCTGCATTTGTGAAGTGGCACCCATGTGCATGTGAAACCACCCTTTCTTTCCCCACTGCCACCACCTCCACAGCACCCCCCATCACCACCAGTCTACTGAGCTGGAAAGGTTGGAGATTGTTGCATTATAGCAGGGATGTCAAACTCAGGCCCAGGAGCCAGATTTGGCCTGCAGGGTGCTTAGATCTGGCTCATGGGGCCACCCTGGAAATAGCGAAGGACTGGCCCACGATGCCTCTGCCAGCAAAAATGGGCTTCAGAACTCCGTTTTCAATCGGTAGAGGGCTGCAGGAGGTGGTCACAGCTGAAAACAAAGCTCAGGACCCCGTTTTTACTGGCAGAGTACTCAGGCCACCACAGGCGCCCCTGACATGAGTAATGTCGAGCTGGCCATGCCCCCCCTGGCCCCCCCAAGGTGAAACACAACTCTGATGTGACCCTCAATGAAATTGAGTTTGACATCCCTGCATTATATTTCTGGGGAGAATGTGGTTTTTGCTGCACTATTTGTTCCTATGCAGTATTTTACTAACATTGTTCTACAGAGATGGAGAAGGAGAGAAATATGATCTAGGCATCTGTAGCCTATTTATTCTAAGAAAAGTGTCATCTTAAAAATGTGCAGCCCGGTAAAAGCAGAAAGGAGAATTTTTAAAAAAAATCAATCATCACTTTTCTTGGATTGGATTCTTTTTACCCTGTGCAGCAACTTACTGAGATATCTCCTGAGTGGGTGATTTCTCATACTTTAAGTTGGCTGCACAATTTTGTAGGTGAGGTAAAAGTAACAAACTGTGTACTATATTTAGGTTCAGGACAAGTCCACCTGAGCTGTGAGCTTCAATTCTCCTTTCTTTGATCTTAACTAAATTATAAAGTTAAATCATACCCTAGTGATCAACTTTGATAGCTTTTTAAAAGTTTAAATATACAAAGTCCAATAATGACCAATGTGACCATATGACCAGTTTGGGAAAATGAACCTTCTTCTCTAGACATTTTCTTGCAAACTCCTCTCCCAGAGGAGGAGGCGGGGGGGGGGGGTTCCCAACAAAATTGTTTATTTCAATTACATTTGTTTTTAAACCTGGATCCTATGTGTGTGCCTATGGGGATTTTATGAATCAAGTGGTGAAGGATGGTGGGAATTTAAACCTTCCTACCTGTGCTCAGTGGCATTGATCAAGATTGCTCCCTTTACATTATGCACTAAAAACAAAATCACAACCCTGCATGTGATGACTTTAACACAGGCTGGTCAATGTTTTAGACACCAGAACCACAGTTAAAAGTTTTAGAGAAGAAAGAGAGACTGCAGTGAGAAGGTTGATGGCACAAAATGGCTGCATCATCTTATAGGTGAGGTCAGGATTTGATTCATTTAACTGAGCAATAGAAGTAGGAGAAACATTTTTATTATTTATTTGTTTGTTTATCTATTTATCTATTTTTTTATTTTTTTCATATTCCTTAATAGAGAGAGGCTCTGGGAAGTGTACAAATATAGTCAGTAAAATTAAACATTAAAATCAGAATAATTTAGGATTAATTTTTTTAAAATTATACAACATTGTAAAAATGTCAAAAAATGAAGAATTCCAAAATGGTGGATTAGGTTAGTAGTGGGGAGTGGGGTGTCTTATGGTGCCAAACAGCCCAACCCAAGATTGTGGAGTCCGTGTGTCCCATATACAAGGCTACACAGCCAGGTTTTGACCCCATTGAGGAAGGCCAAAAGATTGGGGGCTTTCCTCACCTCTTGATAATAAATTGTTGGAAAGATTAAAAATAAAATCCATGCATATTAAAACTAGGGACTGCTACTGAGACAAACACAGGCTACAGACGCTGTTGTGACAATGGTAAATGTCACTGTTCATATAAAAATTCCCCAAGGTTTACAGAGAAAGCATATACATAGCCTCAAGCAACCAAAAAGAAATCTCTAATGTAACTCCCATGCCTCAAACAATTTTGTATGCTATTCTTTTTTTTTCTTTTATAGTGTCAAAAGGATCCCCAGCTGGTCGATAAGATCATGCACGATCTTGATATTAACAGAGATAATGAAGTGGATTTTAATGAATTTGTGGTTTTGGTTGCTGCCTTGACTGTTGCGTGCAATGATTTCTTTGAGGAGCAAATGAGGAAAAAAGGAGAATAGGAATGGTAAGTAACACAAAGTTTAATAACTGTCCTGTCTAGTTTTTCTTTTGATTGATAATTAACCTGAATAGTCTGATGTGTCTGGGATATTATGGATATATTGGCATTATTTAGGAATATCAAACACCTTCTTAATTGAATATCCATTCAAACCAGACATCCCAAAGTTAGAAAAGTTTAAAAAAATGTTAAAGGCATTGCATTGAGATAAAAATCTTACTTTATAACCAGATCTTTACCATACATAAGTTGACAACACTTGAAGTTTCACTCCACACTTGGCAATGGAGACATCTAGAATAGGAACTTGTGTTCTGTTCTTCAGGGGTCAGAAATTATGTAAACTAGTGCAGAAAATTGTGACAAATCAACAAACTAGACTCTAATTTAAATAAAGATCCATGGATGTGTCTTCTTGTTCCCCTTTCTTCTTTGCCATAGTTTAAGTAACCACTATTTAAAATCTTTGCTTGTTGTGTCTATAGAATTTGCAGGAAAAACACCATCAAAATTAGTGAGCCTTCAGGGTTATAATAGAAAAGCATCTCTGTAGGCTTCTAACCTGCCAGAAGGTGAGCATTCAGCTCATACAAGAACAACACAAGAAAAATCACAGATGCTTACAATCCTCAAATGAGCATTAAAGAGAGTCATTCTAGGAGTAGCCTTTCCTGCCCTGCCCTAATTGGGAAGTTATACTTATGTATTCTGTACATGTTCCTTGCCACAGCTTTTTAGATGTTCAGGACAACAGAGATAGGTAGTCTTTTAATATACATCTTCTTCAAGCCCATTGTTTCCCCTGTAGAGTCCTTAAGCCCTTGCTTGGTGGGGAAAGTGTTGATAGTAATTGGGAAGAATCTATCCTGGAAAAACCCTCTCTCCCAAAAAGGGTTTGACTAAAGGGATTAATTTTAAATGGAAATATATACCATCAACCCCAGTAGATGGTTTTGAGAGTGAGCAACTGGACAAGACTGAGAGGCCTTCATTCCTACTCTAGACAGAAGAGTCAGGGCTTGATGTACTGGTGGGATTCTACTGGTTTGGATGAACCTGTAGCGCCAAAGATCAGCTGGGAGTGAACCTGTTTGCTCTCATGAGCAAATGGGCCCACTGCCCCTGCGCTTTATCTACCTTTATCTTCTCAGCTAAGTCACACGGCAGAGTGGATTACCGTGCCTCAGCTGTTTTTCTTCCCAAGCAGCAATCCAGAAAGTAAGTGTTCGCTAAACTGTGCACACGCCCGAAGCGTGCACAGTTTAAACCAGTAGGATCCCACCCCTGGTTGATGGGCGTAGTCAGGACAGTCTGATGACACTGTGCCAACTTTTCCCCAGTTGACAGAAAGATCCATCCAAACAGAGGATGTTTCCAGACAGTCAAGGAAATACCAACCCTGTTTAAGTTAAAAATATTCTCATTGCTTAATAACAAAATACCATAAAACAGTAACACCAATAATTAATATATAAAAAGTTATTTGAAAAATATGTGAAAAAGTAGGCAAAGAATCTAGGAATAGATTCTACTACTAAATTGTTGGCCCAGCAGGTTGGCTTTCATGTATTGCAGGGAAGAGCCGAGGTGGTGCAGTGGTTAGGGTGCAGTACTGCAGGCCACTTCAGCTGACTGTTATCTGCAGTTCAGCGGTTCTAATCTCACCGGCTCAAGGTTGACTCAGCCTTCCATTCTTCCGAGGTGGGTGAAATGAGGACCCAGACTGTGGGGGCGATATGCTGACTCTGTAAACCGCTTAGAGAGGGCTGAAAGCCCTATGAAGCGGTATATAAGTCTAACTGCTATTGCTATTGCTATAACATTTGGAGGGTGTGGGTGTGTGGATGGTAGGAGCTCAGGGCCATCTTTCACATCATGGATGCTATAGAAGAAAGAAAAATTTTCAACCACAATTAAATGTGTATCATTAATCTGAATTATGGTAGGATAATTTAATTCTTGAGTAGACCTACAGAGAAGCAAATAATTATCAGATACGTACCTTTTGAGCTACTAAGAATGACATAAATGGACATAAATGACTTAACTTGATAACTAATTGGCCACCAGAGCAGACTTTTCAACTCAAAACAAGCCATTTTGACCCCTAAAGCAGAATGTCCACCATGAAAAAAATAAATCCAGGTACTAACAACCCTGACCTTTGATAATATTTAAAGTCTGCTCCCAGAGGCAGATGTTTCAGGCTGCCTAATGCTGGGCAGTTGAACAGAGAAGTTATGGGAAAAGGAGAGAGATTCATGAATCTGCCAGCTGGACATTTTTATTTTCGAAATAGCAAAATGACAGCTATTCTTGTCTTCCAAGGTGGAGAAAACAAATTGGGAGAGAAAACTTTGGATGGGAAGTATATCCAGTTTGTATTATATAATTTGCCCTTCAGGTTTAAAAATTTTCTAGAACTTAAGAGTGTCTGTTTGTTTGTTCTCTCCCCGCCCCCATACACACACACTTTCCAGTTTGGGCAATTACAGCCTTGATGTAATGGGATGAAAACAATTCCATAGGAAACCTGGCCCCATGCCATATAGGGCTTTAAAGGTCATCACCAACATCTTGAATTGGATTCAGAAGCAGACTGGCATCCAATGCAGCTCCTGCGGCAGAGGTGTCACATGTATTATTCTTGGACTGCATATAACTGCCCACAAGACTGCATTCTGTACCAACTGAAGCTTCTGGGTACTTTTAAAAGGTAGTCCCATGTGGACTACACCTTAATGTCAAAATGGGAGTTGACCAGGCATGAGTGACTGAACCTCCCTGTCCAGGAAAAGGCATAACTGGTGCACAGTATGAAGATGAGCAAAGGCCTCCTAGCTACAGCTCTCTCTGGTCTTCAAGCAGGCACATGAAAGGACTCCCAGATTACACACTGGGTTTGTCTTAGTAGTCCAACCCATCCAATATCAAATTGAGGAACCCACTCATAGCCTATCTTACCAGGTTCAGCTGAAGTTGTTTGATTGTTTCCCATCCAGGAGGCCACAGTCTCCAGACACTGCAAAAGAATGAGTGATGTCCATGGGATCGCTCACTTCACCTACAATGGAAATATATACTTGTGTATCCCAACATACTGGTGATACCTCATACCTTGGTAATAGATTATCTCATGCAGTGATTTCACATAGATGTTAAAAAGGAGTGGAGAAAGCACTGCACCCTATACAGCAAAAACCACTGGGACCATCAGGTTGAGAAGGTTTTAGAGAATGGGAAAGTCAAGATCTTGTGGGACTTCAGAATCCAGACTGACAGGCACTTGGCCCACAACACACCTGACCTAACAATAGTTGAAAAGAAAAAAAGTATGGTTCATTGACATTGCAATACCTGGAGATGCACGAATTGAAGATAAACAGCAAGAAAAAATCACAAAGTACCGGGACTTGCAAATTGAAGTTGAGCGACTGTGGAAAAAGAAATTGTGTGTTGTCCCGATTGTAATTGGAGCCCTTGGAGCAATACCCAAAGGGTTACCTCGCTATTTGGAAATTTTAAATTTATCAGACTTGAACATTCTGATTCTACAAAAAATCACCCTACTTAGAACAGCTTATATCCTCCGATGTTACTTTAACATTTCTTAGGTCCTTGGTTAGGACTCGAGCTGTTGAGCTACCAACCAACCCCAAAGGCTGTGAATCTCACCAAAGATTAACCAAATGATGATGATGATGATGATGATGATGATGATGATGATGATGATAATAATAATAATAATAATAAATCACTAATAAATAAATAAATAATAAATAATCACTAATCCTGGCTGCGCAAGAATAAGCTATCCGCACAAATGCCATTAAGGCCAAAATCGAAAAATCCTCTGATGATGCCAAATGCAGACTTTGCAAAGAAGCTGATGAAACTGTTGATCACATACTCAGCTGCTGTAAAAAAATCACGCAGACTGATTATAAATTGCGGCACAATTCAGTAGCACAAATGATCCATTGGAATTTGTGCAAAAATTATAATATTAAAACAGCAACAAACTGGTGGGAACATCAGCCTGAAAAAGTCACCGAAAATCAGATGGTCAAGATCTTGTGGGATTTCCGTATACAAACCGACAAAATACTGGCGCATAATACACCAGACATCACACTGGTTGAGAAAAATAAGGTCACAATCATAGACATTGCAATACCAGGTGATAGCAGGGTCGCCGAGAAGGAACATGAAAAAATCGCAAAATACCAGGACTTAAAAATTGAAATTCAACGACTATGGCACAAACCAGCAGTGGTAATTCCAGTGGTAATTGTCACACTGGGTGCTATTCCAAAAGCACTGGAATTACATTTAAAACAGTTAAAAATTGACAAAATCACCATCAGTCAAATGCAAAAAGCCGCACTGCTTGGATCCGCACGCATATTACGAAAATACGTTATGACGTCCTAGGCCCCTGGGTGGGGCCCGACTAGTAACCAATGCCAAATCCGGCGAAACAACTGGCTGCTGTGATACAATTGTATAATAATAATAAGTTGTAAAGGGCCTAAATGTACAATTTATTGACATTGCGGTACCAGGAGATGCCATAGTTGAAGAAAAAGAACTGGAAAAAATCACGAAATACTGTGACCAGGCCATCAAAACTACCCAATTATGGATGAAACATGTAACAGTGATACCCATTGTCATCGGGGCACTTGGTACCATGTCCAAGAATTTTATAAAATACATCAACAAATTGCAGCCTCAGTGGAGGAACTGCAAAAAACTGTGGAACTGCAAAAAACTGTGATACTTGGAACATTGTATATTTTAAGAAGGTACTTGGTTGATACCTAGGACACTGGCAGCAATCTGTATCAATCATTAGCAACAGTCAATTGTATTTGTGATGCATTTTTGAATATTCAGTTGACTGAGTTTCATGTATAATAAATACAATATAATAATAGTAACAATAATGTTATTGTTATTAACAATGCTGCCATCTCATTAAATCACCACTTCCCATATATTTGTTCATAATCATAATATGATCATCTTCATAAAGATAGAATGTAAGGTAATAGCAACTTCAGGGTTTTATTTTTGTCTTGGTGCTTTTGAGTCATTCTTGACTCCTGGCAATTACTTGGACAAGTCTGTGTAGTTTCTTAAGATTTTCAGGAGTGGTTTCCTATTGCCTACTTCCTGTGACTGAGACAAAGCGACTGGCCCAAAGTCACCCAACTAGAACTCATGGTTTTCTGGTTCGTAACAAGACATCTTAAATGAGCAGTCCCCAGTCCTTCCGACTCTGTGGATTCGCAGCAACCGCAATGGCAGAGGTGGAGGGGATGATTTTGTGCACGCTGCTTGCACAAATGCAGCTTCCCGTGTTCACACACTTGCCCAATACTTGCATGGCCTGGTTCCCAAGGGGCCATGGCCTGGCACCAGACTGCAGACCAGCGGTTGGAGACCCCTGGCATAAATCACTACACCAAACTGATTCTCGTCTTCAGTTTAAAGACTTTTAAAATTCTCTTAATGATACCTATATTTGTATCTATAACCTAACCTATTTTTTTACTCCTACTTTTAAGCATACAGTAATTTTAAAATGAACAACTTTCATCTCCTAAGGTTGATTGTTTCATATTTCTTTCTCTGCACTGCAGGCCAAAACTACCTTTTGGACGTGATGGGAGAGAATAACTTCAGCTGAAGTAGATTTCATCTCTTCTGTTCCCCCGTTTCCCTTGGTACTGATGTTTGGCATTCCCTTCTCTTCTAATAGTATATGTTTTCCCAATAATATTGTTATTTTTTTTTTCTTTTATATCAGTGCATGTAAACAGCTTATTCATAAGTGAAGTGCATTTGGTAAGTCTGTCAATGTAGCATTTGTGAACACAAAGGAGGATGTAAATACATTTATTATATGTATTGGATTCATTTCCATATTATATTTGATATTGTTGCATGCTGCCTTGCCACCTTGATTGGATCCTAGAGAAAGATGAAATAGAAGCTCAGAATCCCAAATAATAAAAGGCTTTTCTGTGGGGGGATGATAGTGGTTTCTTAGATTTAGGCACACCATTTTGTGCTTCATTTGTGGAGATAGCTTTAGTGCAGGGGAGTCAAACTCGCGTCATCACGGTAGCATCACGTGATGTATTGCAACTTTTTCCTCCTTCGGTAAACTGGCCGTGGGCAGAGCATGACGCATCTGGCTCACGGGCTTTGAGTTTGACAGCCCATCTAGACTGGGATTACATAGCCTTTCCACAGTGAGGCATTGCGCAGCAGTGTTCTAAGATGGCTAAACCAGAACATTTGCTGTTTGTTAATACATCATAGCTCAAATATAGAATCAGCAAAGAGCAACCAAATAACATTTCCCCAGATAGTGCCAGCAGCCTTTAAAGATTTAAAGATAATTCAGCAGCTGGTCAGCTCTTCTCTCTGCTGAAAATTTATAGCATAAATATTGTCTACTGAAATCTTTTTTTTTTAGCTGGTGGCACTCTTGCTAAATGGCAGCCATAGGAAGTATAATCAGCCCCAAAATATCAATCCATTGGAAAGAACTTTGGGGGAAAGTTTCTTCATCATTCTAACTCCCACGGACCTCCCTGGCAGCTCTCATCTCTTGCTGCTGCTTGCCTGTTCGCTTGGCAAGAGCACATCCTTCTAAGCCAAACACTGGGATCCAGCCACCTAATCTTCGTACATTCTGGAAATTTGTTTTTATTTTATTTATTATGTTCCACTGGTATTACTATGCTTAAAGAATCCCATACATGACTACAGATTTTGTTGAGAATAAAGATGATGCTGGCACTTACACTGTAACATATTCCCATGTATTTATTTTGAATTAAGGGGATCTTTAAAATAGTAAAAGTCATGGCTGACAGGAATTATCCTGGACACCAACCAGAGCTTGCTCTTGGGACACATTGTACACTTCAGCATCAGATAAATTACCCGTGATTTAATCCAATGACAACAAATGCATCCAGTGGTGGGATTCAGCCAGTTTGCACCTATTCAGGAGAACCAGTTGTTACTTTCTAAGTAGTTCAGAGAACCAGTTGTTGGAAGAAATCTTGTTTTATTTTTTTCCAATTTACAGGAAGGGAAGCAGGAAGGAAACATTCTGGTGTTGTTTCTAGCTTAATCTTTATTGGCCTGCTTACAGAAACTTCCTTTCTTATTACATTGTAACAGCTAAGGTTCATCACTGTGAGTCATATTGAGTTAGCCACGCCCAAATGGTCACATGACCACCGAGCCACGCCTACCCAGCTGGTCCTTAGGTCAGAGAACCGGTTGTTCAATTATTTGAATCCCACCACTGAATGCATCCCTTACTTCATCTGACACTGATTGAATCCCCTAATAGGCTTGGTTTTAATGGGTTATGGAGAGTGAAAGGGGAATAGGTTTATGAGTTTTATTATCCCACTCTGGCTTCTTATGTACACCTGTGGACTAGCATTCATAATACCTTCCCAGAGACCTCTGGTTGAAATCTTAATTTCTTTTCTTGAGGAAACTTCCATACAGTGATCCTTTTGCATGTGAAGGCAAGTATGTCACTCTATTTACAGGATTCAGAAACAGCCTTTCTTTCTCATCTTTCTTCCCACCATCCCTGAACTGCATTTCTTGATTAATTTATCCAAAAGGTGCCCTCCGACTCTTTGTTGTTTCATTTTAGACGTTTTGGCTTTAGAATACTATTATTGTAAAAATGGCCTTATTTCTTTTCCTACTGAAACTTTATTTTTAATTTATCCTTTTTGGTCATGTTTTTAAAATGTGCAATAAAGTACTAGACAAATTTTGGTACGGGCATTTTTGAATACATGTTCAATACACGATAAACATATTCATTAAGTGGAAAAACAGGCATTTCTAGTTCCACAATTCAATCCCAACTCAGGTGCAATCCATTACTCTTTGCTCTAAACATTTTAATGCTATTTTTTTCTATTAGATCAGTTGAAGAGACAGAGCAAGGGAGGTAATGTCAGAGAAAGGCTGACGATTTATTTGCTCCTTTAATTAAATCACTCTATAGTCATGAAGTTAGTCTAGTCTTTGACTTTGAACAATGAAGTCAGGCCTTCATATGTGGGCCTAGCCAGACATTTCAGCTCTGCCATTAAACACTTACATTAAGAAAGTTGTTTATAGCAGAGAACCTGCTAAAAAAAATCAATAGAAGAGCAAAAGCTATTTATGGTCTAATATCCTTTCTTTTACATTCGAGACCAGTAAAAGATACAGCAATGTCAAACAAGTGTGCCTCAAGTTCTTATGGAGTTTAGATTGTATTAAATGCCAATAACTGAGTGGGGAAGAAAAAAAAACCAAGCTTGTATACAATCCACATTTAATAACATGTATATATTTATACATCATTAAAAATAAAACCCAAAGCAGGAAATAATCACCTTTTGTGTCTGTTTAAATAGACTTTAAGAAGCACTTGGAGAAAATTACTCATTTAACAGCATTGTAGTAAGTCACTATTAATACGCCTTTGCAATCATTGTTGTAGCCAAAGATTAGAATAAGGTTTTGTTAACATTAAATGCCAATGGTTAACATCTAAATTTATCGCCTCTCCAAGTCACAGCATCTTTTCATCCTTTGGCATTAGCAGCATTATGAGCACACAACTGGGTCCAAAAGAATAGCATAAAAATATGGTAAGGGGGAAAAATAAATTTTGCAAGCAAAAATATGCTCAAGCTGTGAACTAAAAAAAACCAAAACAACTCAGACTTAAATGAAAAAAAGATGAAATGAACTTAAAACTAGGAAAATGGATGGAAAATAAAAGTAGCAGCTTTACCGACATCTATCTTCAGCTAGTGCCAGGTGTAAAGATGTAGGTGAATATTTGCTGTAAATGCCAACTTCAGATTTGTAGTTGTGGAAGCAATTAGAGACCATCCCTTGGAGAGACGCATCTGTTTGTATTCTGCTCTTCATTTCTGCACGCATCATCTCTAACCAAAACCAGTCCAGAAGAACATTTGAATTCAACCACTATGACAAAAACAAAGTCCAATTCACCTGTCTTGGGGAGACAAATGGAATGGTAAGAAAGAATCAGTCAAGACAAGCTGCATATCACATTACTTACTATATTGTATCTTAGAGTAGCAAAAATCTCTCGAAGAAGTTTGAGCTATTGATGATGCTTTTTCAATACCATGTCTCTGGAGGATTTTTGATTATCAGTCTACAAATGATATGATGGTTCAGTGGCTAATATGCTGAGCTTGTCGATCAGAAGGTCAGCAGTTCAGCAGTTTGAATCCCTAGCGCTGCGTAACAGAGTGAGCTCCTGTTACTTGTCCCAGCTTCTGCCAACCTAGCAGTTCGAAAGCATATAAAAATGCAAGTAGAAAAATAGGAGCCACTTGGGTGGAAAGGTAACAGTGTTCCATGAACCTTTGGCGTTTAGTCATGCCGGCCACATGACCATGGAGACGTCTTCGGACAGTGCTGGCTCTTCGGCTTTGAAATGGAAATGAGCACCACTCCCTAGAGTCGGGAATGACTAGCACATATGTGTGGAGGGAACCTTTACCTTTATTACTAATGAATTGTTTATTTTTCGGAATCAGTTTAGTTGATTTACATCCTGACAAGTGATGTAAAATATGCATTGATGTACAATGGCTTGTTTTCAAGAAAATAAGCAAGTCTGTTAATGTTCTCTGCTGGGTATTACTATACAAATGTTATCCTTTTAAATCTATTTTTCATGATATGACAGAGTTTATTTCCTAACTCCATTTAGAGACTGGAGTTTCCTTTAAGGGAAGGATAATTTGGGCTGTTCTTTCCCACAGAAGAGAATATTTGTAGCTCAGGCTCAACTGTGGGGTCCTTTGGTGCTCTCCGAGATTGGTTGTTTTTTTGCAGACGTTTCATTAACAAATAAGGTAACACTGTCAGTGCTAGCATTTAACTTTCTCATTTGAAATTTGAGTGAGTGAGCACATAAGGAAATAGATTTTCACTATAAGGAAATAATTGCACATTCCCACTTGAACCATGGAATGCTATAAGGGGAAGAATATGATAAGATGAACAATGTCCATAAAGCACTTTTTTATGGTCACATTTTTTAAGATTACATTTTTTTTTAGCAATCAATCTCATTTAGGAATGTAGAAATGTATCAGATTTGTTTCTCTTAATTTGTCATTCTTGCAGAAATCAGTTTCAATGGGGGGGGATCTTTTTTTTTATTGTCCTATTTCTATGCCAATTTATTTCTTAAGTTCAATTTGCAGTTCTACAGATGTTTGCACATTCCTAACATCTCCATATTTTTTCATAAATATATGCAGATTTCCCCATAATACACATTATTTCTAAATTAGTAAACTACTTTGCAAGATTTAGAAAAACTAAATAGGTTCGCTTTTGAAGGAAAATCAAAAATATTTTTCTTTATTTAATTCTATTATATCTTGAATTTTAAAAAGCAAGCTTAGGCTCTGCTCCATGGTGATTATGCTTATTTTTATTTGCTGTTTGTTGAGTATATGAATATATCCCATTGAGTTCAGAAGATAAACTTCTTTTATTGCAACTCTTCTTAGATTAGAACAACTGCTCCAATGTAGCTATTCTATTTATCTTGGGATTGGGACAGAGGCCAATTCTGACTGGTTCTGGTGGACCAGTAACAGAATTTTTGAGTAGTTCAGAGAACTACTGCCTCCCAAGTCCCAGCTGATTGTAGTCCCAGCTGATTGGTTGGGTCTTCTCTTGTTGCCGTGTACAGGAGAACGGAGCTGGAAAGCAGGTTATTGGGGTGGGGTGGGGTAGAATGTAGATTTTACAGTATCCTTGCCCTGGAGTGGGATGGAAATGGAGATTTTACAGTATCCTCCCCACAGGAGTGGGGAGGGAATGGGGATTTTGCAGTATCCTTCTGCTGCCACGCCCACCAAGCCACGCCATGCCCACCAAACCACGCCATGCCCACCAAGCCATGCACACAGAACCGGTAGTAAAAAAAATTGAATCCCACCACTGGATTGGGAGCCCCATAATTCCCAGCAAGATAGCTGGAAGTTATCATTCCAACATATCTAGGAGCTTTCTGGTTGAGGAAAAATCGATTTAAAATCTTAGAACAATGTTTTATGTCAACTCAAATAGTGCTAGCAAGACAGAACTGTAACACATCTGTTAGAAAGTCTACTGTGGCTCTAGCACAGTGTGAAATACAAGATTCTCTTATAAAATCAAAATGATGACAAAATGGTATTAGATTGAGTCACTCTGAAATCTGACACTCTCTAATCTTCATTATCAAATTTATACCATATATGGTATAGTTACCATAGTCTGCAAACCAGAGTGTTTTCAGTAAATGAAGATAGCTCATCTACAGATGGCAAAAAAAAAGTAGAAGTAGATGATATACATAATTTTCTATAGTAGTTTTCATTGAGTAACATTTCAGGAAGGTGGATTGTAAGCCACAGGATAATCAAATAAGAACTGGGTTGGCGCTGGTTAATAATTGGGGGTGGGGATACACCATTCAGAAATCCCAGCCTGTATAGTAAACTGGGAAGTAAAACAAAGAAACAAAAGAATCACAGAATAAATCTTCTCTGCCTTATTGCCATGTAAATCACATGGATATTTATTTACCAAGCTGAGTTCATCAAAGGATAGAGTTACTTTTATCTGTCTGTTGACAGAACCTCTCCACCCAAAACATTGAGTATTGTAGCATATTTAGCATTTAATTAAATTTATATTTTTATGTACTATAACTGACTTCATTTGAGAATAAATTAGTCTTTCTGATGTTAACAGTATGGAATAAAATTTAACATCAGTCTCAGATGATTTTTCACCTTCCCTTACATTAAAAAGTAATTGGCCCGATGAAGACCAATGAATGACAAGTTGTACTTTGGGCAGATGGAGGCGCACAGGTTATTCCATAAGACTTGCAAGTTGAATGTGGTTCAAACACTTTTCACGATTTAGATTCTTTGTGAATAATGTCTGGTTTTCACTATATTATTCACAAGCCTACAAAAGACAAGGTGGCTGGGGGAAAATCAAGACCAAAACCACAAAGAGTTTGGACTGTTATTCAGGCTGAAGGAAATTCAAAAATTGACTTTCCTCTTATAAAAACCAGCTCTCACCAATACTGGTACATCTTTAGAGTCTTTTTGCACCCCAAATTAGTCAGTTTCTTAAATATTCTAATTTCAGAAGCATATAATTTTTAATTAGTATATTTAAAAAATAATTAACTTTTTTTAAAAAATTAACTGTATTGCAATAAGAAGGGAAAATACAGGGTAGTGTAATGTTGGTATTGAAAGGACAGTGAGGGTCCTAGTTTAGCAAAATCACCCAACTTTCTTTACTAGGATCTCAGCTTAATTTTAAAAGCTGTTTTAATGCCAATATAATCCAGCTGGTTGCAGCCAAGTAGAGAAATAAATAAAGAAGCCAAGTTATGGTGCAAAGTGGCCGAATATTGCCAGGAGAAGTAAGGAAGTTAACATGAGGGTTAGGGATCTGGTTGCACAGCCTGTAAGTGGAAGGAATCATAAAGAGAAGAAATAGGGTCTTTGGGGATGTTAAGGCACATAGTGGAAAAGAGTAGCATCTACTTGTTGAGTAGAGAGAGTGGAGTCAATAAAGAAATCAGAACTAGACACCTACAGGAAATGAAACTTATCAATTAAGGGACATATAAAAGACTCTTTTATATATAAGGTATAAAAGACTGATATAAAAGCTTGGCATTCACACATCAGACATCAATAGATACTTAGAGATAAACCACATTTACACACCATTCAAAAGAAACAGTAAAGTAAAGACAATTTGTGAGTCAGTCAGAGATAAAAGGGGAAAAGCACAAATGAAGTGGGTGAGAGGGGCAATTTGTTTAGATCTAGAAGATTGGCTGCCAGTTTCATCAGAGAGGGAGTCATCCTGTGGATCAGTAGAGGAAGGTTTAGAGAACTGAGAAGAAACAGCTTGAATTCAGAAGGAGGATATCCAGGCTGAGGAGGAGGATTAAGTACCATGAAGAAACTAGTGAAGAGAACTAGGATTGTATATGAGATTTTACAAAGACATTTTTGCTGTAGGCATTGTTTGCAAGAAATGGAGAAAATGGGTTTAAGTGTGTACTGTTCTCTTGAAATGTACTGTAAATTTAAGGAGAGCATTCTGAGCAAGCCTCCATCCCATTGATTTCAATGGTTTACTGACTGAAAATTATTCTTGAGCCTGCCTAATACTGTCTATTAACTGTCTGGTTATTATTTTGCTCATTAAAATAGTGAAGTTGCTTTTGTCCCACCATAACTAGACATACCTACTTTTTATTGGATGATCCAGGAGGGAGAGAGGAAATCAACTCTTAGATGCTCCCCACCCACCCATCCACCCAAAAGGCTGGTTGAAGTTTTGGCTGCAGGTCAATAAAAGAATGGCCAATAAAAGAATGACAGAATTGGTTTCCAGCTGGCTCCAAGCTCCAGTGCCTGAATTTACCTTCCACCATCGTGTGTGTGTGTGTGTGTGTGTGTGTGTGTGTGTGTCTGTATGTGTGTGTGTCTGTGTGTGTGTGTGTGCGCGCGTGTGTGTGTGCGCGTGTGTGTGTGTGTGTGCGTGTGTGTGTGTTACTGTAAAAGCCTGTAAGAACTGCCTAAAGTCTAGTGCAGTGTTTCTCAACCTTGGCAACTTGAAGATGTCTGGACTTCAACTCCCAGAATTCCCCAGCCAGCGAATGCTGGCTAGGGAATTCTGGGAGTTGAAGCCCAGTCATCTTCAAGTTGCCAAGGTTGAGAAACACTGTGCTATTGCTATTGCTATTGCTACAATTAAAGTGACCATTCTGGGCAGGTAGTCCTCAACTTACAACGATAGATAGAGTGGAGTGGAGTGGAATGGAATAGAATAGAAGTCCTGAAGTCTCCCCACACCCATTTTGGATGCGAGGTAAGTACAGGCTCCGCACGGAAACTCGGGGAGGAGGAAAACCGGGCCTCATGGAAGTTCTGGAAGGCCAGAAACGGGCCTGTTTCTGGCCTCCAGAGCCCAAGGGGAAAAGTTTTCAACCTCCCAGAGGTTTGAGGAAAGCCTCTGGAGCTCCGCCCCCACCCCCTTCAACTCCCAGAATGGCTGGGGAATTCTGGGAGTTGAAGTCAGGACATCTTCAAGTTGCCAAGGTTGAGAAACACTAATCTAGTGGAAGACCAGGTTAGAGACAAGGAACTGAGAGGTGGGAATTAGAAGGACCTTTTGCCAATGGTAAATTTGCCCTCTTGAAGCTTAAACTGTGGAATGCTAGTGTCACCAACCACAAAAATTGCTATTTGAGCTGTGCTTCTGCTGAGCCCAAAGTAAATCAGCTGAGTTTAGCTGTAGGATTTTTGAGTGCAGCAATGACCTAGGAAAAACATCAGGCCCCATACAAAAGTACTTGTCAGGTCAGAAATCACTAAAATTGGTTCATTAAAACATCAAGGATTTATAGAGCAAAGAGAAAGAAATGGTAATGGATTTTGTTTAGCTAGTGCTGAAAACAAGGGCAAAATATATCATAACTGTGGTGTCTGACACAACAGAGCTTATTTCTCTGGTATTTTATCACAGAAAGTAAAACTGCTGAATTATTATATTCCATACAAACAAGTTATGGCAAACACAGCAGAGTGAAACTTGAGGGCCCTTTCTCACCATACAGGGGTGGGCTTCAAAAATTTTAGCAAAGAGTTCTCTGCCCGGTTGCTAGGTGGGCGTGGCCATGGTTAGTGTGGCCTAGTCAGCCTCCTGCATCATGGGGGGGGGGTGTTTTTGCCCTCCCTGGGCTTTGGAGGCTTTCCTCAAGCCTCCAGGAGGGTAAAAACAGCCTCCCCCAAATCCAAAGGCCCCCTGGAGCCCCCGTTTCTGGCCTTCCCGAATTTCCATTAGGCCCATTTTTCAGCCTCCCTGAGCCTCCGTGCATGCCCTGCACTTACCTGCATCCAAAATGGGACGCATGGGGACACCTGGGAGGGGTGGACGGGGTCAGCCAGGAGTGGGATTTGAGGGTTCTCCGAACTGCACAGAATATTAGCTAGAGGTTCTCTTGAACCCCTGCAAACTCCCAGCTGCCTACCCCTGTCACCACACATTCCTCTTATTATTGTTTTTATCACTCGTAAGCAATAACTAGACAACTTTTTAGCTTGGCGCAAAGAAACCCAAGTAGAATAGACAACAGTAGGAGTGTGAAATTGAAAGTGCTTGCTAATCAGATTAGATTTGCATACATTCAAATTGGCTTTTAGTGATCATCACACCACATACCTCGCCGAAGAGTATTGAATTGTGTTTAGATAAATGGATTCCTGAAGTATCTCCAGAAGAGACTCTTGATTACTGTATACTGCTCAAAAAGCACTGTCAACTTATTTTTTACTTTATTTTTTCTGGTATGTTGCTGTTGGGCTTTAGCAATATCCCCAGAGAAATTATGTGACTGTTCAATAAAAAATCAGACATGAAAAGCATCCAATATCTAGCATTGTCACTCTATGTTTTCCATTTTTTAAAAATCATGAATGCAGCTCTGAATGCCCCTAAGTATATTTCTCAGCTTTATTATTTTTTATGTTTTGTGATGCAGAGAATATATTTAAGCATCGCAACTGTTGCTGCATTTTTTCCCAGCAATGACTTGAAGTCTCCATATCCCACAGTGTCATGAAAAAAGGAATGTAATTTGTGTTGTTGCTATATTTCTAAAGCATTAAACTGGCTAAAGCAACACGATATTGTTATTTGTGTTTGCTGTTTTCTTTTTCTTAATTGAATTTTATATGCTGCCTGTGGTCGAAGCAGCTCTTTTTTGCATAATTTTGTGGTTTCTTTTTCAAGAATTATTAATGATGTGTTTTTTATTCAGACGTCGTAGATTTATATTGATAATTGTTGTAAATTGCAAAAGTGGTTGCAGTAGGACCATAAAAATCAAATACAGCCCTGCTTTCTAGGAAATAAATCCCATAGAGATTAGTGAGTAAAATTAAAATTGGTTTAGTTCATTGATTTTGGTGATGGCTCATGAGAAAATAAATCACTTACAAGTAAATCACTAATGAAGAGTTAATCCATAATGAAGAAATAAGAAAAAATACCCACAACCACTAACTGTTGCTGCAAAATATCGATCTTTCTTCTAGACATGATGAAATATAGCCAATACAGTGAAAGTACACCTTGAACTGAACTCATTCAGTCCTATAAATGTTACCATCTGTGAGCTAATGCCTACGTGTCTCAAAGTTTTATTTCTTAACATAAATTTGGGCATGATTTTTATATCTCTTCCATTCAGCTAATCCATTGATCATTTGCTCTAATTTGAATGGTTTTTCCACTTTGATATATTCCATTTATAGTATTCTATTTCAAAGCCTTTATTTGTATTCTACAAAATAAATGTAACTTGTAGCTCATAAAGGACCTTATAAGTAAAGATAGTTGGTCATTGGCAATTTATGGAGCATCTTACATTCCATTTCAGCTTTTTCTATTTAGCTTGTGGTACCTACGGACTCCTACAAGGGCCCCTCTGGAGCCCTGGAAGTAATTCCAGTGCATTCTACTTGGTTGGATCAGGATTGCCATCCAAACTTTTGTTCATATTCCACTAGAATAACAATCCTATGAGTAGAGTGGAATCAAGAGAGAGCAAATGTCCACGCTCCCAATGAACTTCTATGGCTGAGGGCGGACTTGCATCTGAGTCTTCAGCACAGACCATGGCGAGGTCTGTGTATATATGCTTCAAGATTTGTCTGGATGGCATTTTTGAAAAGATACAAATGGAAATCCTTAAATCAAGTCTCCCTTGAGCCAAAATCAAAATGACGATCGTGTTAGAATTAATCAAGTTATTTTAGAATAGCAGTAAGATTTAAATGATTATTCAACAGAATGCAAATATTGCTCTGTCTAGTCCACTGCTGGCTGACTCCATTCAGGACACCACACCATTTATGATTAGAGTAGCACTATAATAATAAAGTAATGTATAGAAAGTATATTCTTCTTGCAAGTTGCAATTTTGCTTGCAGCGATAGAAGCCCAGATGGTGGCTTAACCATTTTAGCAATTTTAGATTCAGCTGTAACTCTGCTGCTGAATGTGCACCTCTAAGAATAAGTTCCAATCAAAGGCTGTGTGTGTGTGTTGTTTTTATATGTGTGCACATGTGTGTGCATGTATATGTGTGTGTGTGTTTGTGTATGTGTGTGTGTGTATGTATTTATTAGGTTGTTAGTAATAAAGAAAATGCTGTTGCAGTGACAAAATGACAAAAAGCTATTTCTACCTGACATTTGGACTTATTCCCTTAAGATTAAATTGCTTTTTACTTTATGTAGAATCCTATGCTTAAAATACTTAAGTAACAACACCATTTAATTCTGTAAGTTGCTTAAAAGAAAAATAATTTATTAAATGGTGTTTTGGCTTAAATATTTTACTTAGGTATCAGCTTGCCAAGAAATATTCAGTTATTTAGCAAAATAGAATTAAATGTTTAGAGAGAGGGCAAGAGGTTGTGGTATACACTAAGCCACAGAATTGCATCTCAAGTAACTACAAATAACACCCTATGAATTGGCACGAGACTGTGTTGAATTCAAGCATCCCCTGGCCAAGATCATGCGCAAGAGGGCAACATTTTCAGGACATTGCTTGAATTTATGGAAAGGATTTAGGATCATCTTCAGCCAAGAAGCTCTAAGATGGCTGAGGTTTGGCTCTGATCTAACAAGCATGACCTTCTCTTAAAGTAGCATATCTTTCCCCTTGACCACCACTTTCTGGCTCTTTTGCTGACCTTGTTCAGTTCTGATGGGGAAGTTTTTCAGTATATTAAGTCAGTTGTCAGGAACTGCTTGTAAATCAGAAGAGCATCTATATGGAAAGAAATGAGGTGAGCCCACTTCTAATCCGCATTGAGTAAACAGGATGGCCTTAAAGGACAGAGGGAAGATCTGCTATTGAGAAATAAAACTTGAGCCCAGGCCAGTAAAGTGATTTATAAAAACACTTCAGACAGACACCCACCCCAATTTTTCATAATAGGAGGGAGAAAGGGAAGCATAACCAGACTGGCAAGATTCTGTTACTATAGCCTTTCTAATAAAAATAACTTGAAAAAACAGAGACTGTGAAGACTTAAAGCAAGGCCCTCCAAACTCGGTCACTTTAAGACTTGTGGACTTCAGGTCCCAGAATTACCCAGCCAGCTGGCTGGAGAATTCTGGGAGCTGAAGTCCACAAGTCTTAAGGTAACTGAGTTTGGAGATCCCTGACTTAATGTCTTCTCTTTCTCATAGACCAGTCAGTCCACTTTTTAAAAAGCCTAATGATAAAAAATTTCCCTCTCCCTGGAATGGGGGCAGCTTGGGGGGGAGGGGAGGCAGCCACAGCCACTCAGTCTTGTCAGGGTTGAGCCAAAGTCTTTCTACCCCATCCAAACACTTACAGGCCACTGAGCTATATGAATGAATGAATGAATGAATGAATGAGAGTAAAGTAGAGTGGAGTGGAGTGGAGTAGAGTAGAATTGAATTCAATTTTTATTGACCAAGTGTGATTGGACACACAAGGAATTTGTCTTTAGTGCATATGCTCTCAGTATACATAAAGAAAAATGAAATAGAATACATTCATCAAAAACCACAAGATACAACACTTAGTGATAGTCAAGGTTACTAATAAGCTATCAAATCGTACTAGTAAGCAAATAAAATAATATAAAACAATACATTTTATATAAACTATATAAAACAATATAAAACAATATATAATGAGTGTGTGTGTGTGTGTGTGAATGAGTGAGTGAGTAAATTTTCCTTCTCATCCTAAAATCTACACCTCTGACAATTTACTTTAGGAAAAGGAGGATTAAATCTGAACAAAAACTCTTCCTCAGACCTGATTTCCACTTCTTTGCCTCCCTGGCTCAGAACGTGCTAAAGTTCGCTTGGAGCAGAAGCGCAGAACATTTTTGAACACTGAAGTGTGCCTTCCTTTCTCCCTCTACCCTCGAAAAAGAAAGGCACGACGTTACAATTAGCCCTCGGTTGCCGGAAGTGAGGGGTGGGGTCTCTCTTCCAAGCGGTGCGAATCGCAAAAGAGGCAGGGGACTTCGCTTTCGAGGGGGTGGGAGGCGGTGGCGGGGGATGGGATGTGAGCCTTGAGCGGACCGCGGGAAGAGCGGGGCACGAGCGCAGCTGCGGATTTGGGGGGCCCCCGTCATCACTGCGCACTCCTCGCCTCCCCTGGCAGAGATCCAGTAACCATGGGTTACCCTATCAGTCAGGGGACCCGCTGCCTCCCCTCTGCCAAAGCTCTATAAAAGGGACCCGTCCGGGAAAGTCGGCGAGGAGGAAGCCCCAGAGAAGGCACAGCTCCCGCCGCCTTGCTACCTGTCACCGCACGCCGCGGCGCAAAGGACATGGCTGTCGGATTCCGGCGCTGCCAGCTCGCCCTGATCTTCTGGGTCGCCCTCGGAGGGGAGAGCAGGTTCTTGGAGGTGAGCGAAGAGCGGGCGTCCCGCTGCCCCTCTCCCCACGCCCCGTTCTCCGCCGGGACCCCTTCCACGCCGAGGTGGCCCCTGTACTCGCGTGCTCCCCTTTGCCCATCTTTGAATCAGAATAGAGTTGAAAGGGACCTTGGAGGTCTTCTAGTCCAACCCCCTGCTCGAGCAGCAGAGCCTCTATACCCTCCCCGTTACGCCAACAGCCTTGTGCGGCCCCTTCTGCGGCCCCTTCGCAGCTCTTCTGTCTTTTTGTGTCTCCAGGGGCGGCAGGAAGCCTTCGCGGACGGGCCGGTCCTGCTGTTCAACCAGGCGCTGAAAAGACAACTCTCCGGCGAGCAGATCTACCGTCGGGAGCTGCGTGAGTTTCTTCCGGAGGCGAAGTTGCGGGCCAGCTCGGGCGGACGGGAAGGGAGCGGGGAAGAGTTGCGTTTAGTAGCCAGCCGGAGCTGCGGGAAAGGAGGAGAGGGGTTCGCGTAGTAGAGGTGGAAGGGAAGAAGCCGGTCGGGATGGCGACCCCGGCAGATGTTCCAGGGGTGGTGATGGGAACTGTAATTCTCTCGCTGCCGGGGAAGCTGTGGGTCAGGAGGCGCTGCTGCTACCGATCTGTATACGCCGAGACTTAAAAGGGTTAGACGTGAATCCAAGTGACCTCCATCCCAGCCCTAGAATGGATGCGGGAGCCGGTGTGTTGCCTCAGAGGTTACTGGGTGCAGTGAAACTTAGTTCAGGGACGGCTTCTCGTAAGTGAGAAACGAGGAGACATCGTCCCAGCGCCCTTTCTCATAAGCCAGTTTTTGGTAAGAGTGGTTTTCCAGAATGAACGGCTGGAGCGGAAAACTTTCTGAGAGCAACCAATGCTTCGCCTTCTGTGGCATTCCACCTCCTGTACTGTGTTTCTGTTGCCAACGTCGCCTAGAAAAGGGGATCAGAACTTCCTTTTTGTGGGGTATCATGAATATTGCTTAAAATAATGTCCCAAAGGTGTTTTTTCAAGAGGCAACTGGACTTTCTGATTTTTCTTTAAAGACGTTTTCTTCTCATCCAAGAAGCTTCTAAAGCTTCTTGGATAAGCTGAAGGTGAAGCTGCTTGTGACCCAGGGAATAGTCCAGCCTTCTCCAATCTGATTGTCTTTTGGACAATCTGGGGCCACCAGTTGCACCTGGAGAACATTGATAACAACTGAAGCTAGGCAAGAGAAAATGAGATTATGATGTTTTCTTTTCAGTGGGGTTTCCACAAGTGGAGGAAGGTGCAGTAGAAGAAGAGATATAATAGGAGAAAAAGTTGTGGGTGGGATATGGATAGTGGTAGCAATGCTGTACTGAGTGCCCGAGGGAAGGGAAAGAATGGTCCTGCATAACTTTAGGTTGTCTCACTGGTGGGCTGGGAATGGTTCCAGCTTCCTAGGAGAAATCAGTTGGTACTTTGAAGTTGAGAGGAGATACCTTTACACATGTTTTTATGCGTGGTCTCCTTCCTCATGACTAAACACTTGCCAATGCTGAACCTGTACACTGGGACAGATTCCAAAGCTTGCCCCTGACCCCATGTTCAAATTAAGAATGAGAGGTTTCTTCCTGGGAGCAAAATTCCAAGCCATCTTTCCCCAGATGCCCTCTGTAGATATGGGATTTCAGTCCCCCCCACCCAAATGTCTGCACCACTCAACTGCAAGGCTCTACGATAGGGAAGGATGCCAGAAGCCATGCTTTTCAGGGAGGATTGTGGCAAGGACCTGAGAGGGTCTCCGTGTTCCTATGCCAAGTATGAAATGGCAACGAAGCATGAAGGCTGTTTCCATTCCTAGCCCAATATCTTTGTTTAGCAGTGCAATAACAAGGCAAGCAGTTGGCATAAGGGGAAAAATATAGAAAACACGGGATTCAGTATAAGATGAGTTGCAAGAGAAAAAGATTGCAGAAATGCAGTTAAAAGCTTCACCAGCTATCAAAATTAATTCTAAGAGCTGTGGTGGCAAAGGGGTTAGAATGCAGTACTGCAGGCTACTTCTCCTGACTGCCGATTGTGGCAGTTCGATTCTGACCAGTTCAAGGTTGACTCAGCCTTCCATCCTTCCAAGGTCGGTAAAAGGAGGACCCAGGTTGTTAGGTGCAATAGGCTGGCTCTGTAAACTGCTTAAAGAGGGCTGTAAAACACTGTGAAGCAGTATATAAGTCTAAGTGCTATTGCCATTATGCCATGTAGGCAAATATAACTCATGGGTATGTAAGTTAGTTTTCCAAAGTCTCTCTCTGTTTACATTCCCTCTGTTTCTTTACCTCTATTTCATCCTTTTAACTAGCATCTCAAGAATTAAACAGAGACACTAATACATTTAACATTTACACATAGTACTAAATCACAATGTAATTTGTGTGGTTTTGGCTTGGTTTATGACATGAATATGCCATTGTAGTTTGTATATCACATTTTATGGCTCAGCACATTGCCTAAACGCAGCTAATTGTGGAGTGTAGCAGTTATGAATAAACAAACCATGACTTACCATAATGAATGAATACACAGTTATCGCTGAGACATGGTACTTTTCCCGTGTCTGTTTTTCATGAGTGCAGACTTTAAAATCTTCTGGAAAAGGGAAAGAAAGAAAGTATACAGCTTGCTTGTTGTTGCATGACTGTAATATTACCTACTTCGGGACTTTATCTTCTGTCACCTTCCATGCACAAAAAACGCCTGAGCAATTTCTATATTCTGATGTGTTCCCACCGTGTCGCCTTCATCCCATTCCCAGCCCACAAGTGAGATAAGCTTAAGTCATCTTCTCTACTTCATGTCAAAGTAATGTTTTTTCCCCCACCTTTTGCCTATCCTGTCCTGGGTTGGAAAATCCAATTATTCCGGCTGGATGTGAGGTACTTGCAGTGATTTGAAATAAAGGTAAAGGAAGTAGGAAATGAATCAGCACAGTGGAGAGAGCATTGGCAGCATTATTGGCAAGAGCTTTTCTTACACATTTCTGATATCAGCAGTCTTGCAAGCTCCATCCCATTAGTGTGTGAATGTGATATAATAATGTACGTACAAAAAAGGATGGCCTTTGCAGTGCAAGTCTGCTTTCATCCTCCTCCTCACTTGGATGCTACAAGGATGGATGGGAAGTAGTTCAGCTCAGAAGTGGGTTTATGACTTCTACTTTCCATATTATTTTTTATTGTAATAAAAGCTAGAATGAGAATGCAAGGAAAAGAAACTTACTCTTGTTTCTTTCATGAAGAACACAGTTCAAATCTCATTTGGCTCTAAGCTATGATTTTCTGGCTGGCGTTCTCCATTTATACATTTGTAGAATTATTTTTGGAAAACCTATCCAGAATAGTCAATAAAGCACTCTCAAAAATGATATATAAATGCTATGCCAGTTTGCACATTGTGCGGATACATTTATAATTGTATGTCCTTTTGAGAAGAAATCACATATAAGGGAGTTGGAAGATCCAGACTTGATGGCATATAATCATTCAACCAGTCAGTCATTTCCAGGATGTAAATTCAAGGTTTTTCTTCCCCCTGTTGTGACCTGCCAGCAGCCAGCAGAGCTGGCAGCAGATTCGGACAGTAAGGAGGTTTGGGAGGAACATAGGCCAGTCCTGGAGTCTGGGGAAGGCTCTGATGAGGACTCTGTGTCAGAGGCAGAGAGGGGGCCAGAGCCATATGCCAGTTATCAGCTGCTTTCAGAGTCAGACATCAGTGAGGCAGATGAACAGCTGCAGCCTGTTCCCAGTGTGCGTATGCACAGAGTTGCCAGATGAAGGGAACAGCTAAAGAATAGGGGTCGACTTGGGAATAAAGCCACAAGTGGACAATGAATGGCCCTCCCAGAGGAAATAAAAGAGGAGCGAAAAGGGAGTGGAGTTTGCAGGAGATAATTAGTTCACTTAATTGGTTCATGACCCTCCAAGACTCCTTGCCCAGTTTTGCAAATATCGGCCTGCCAGCTCTCCAAGCCAGATAAGGTCTGTGACTGTAAATCCTCCATTGAAAGACTTTGCTGGATGTGAATGAGAAGAATTCACAGTAAATTAATAAAAGGCATTTTTGTCGGGACATTTGCTTCATGCTCTTGGGAAGCCTAGGTCAGAACACCCCCCATTCTCTTCTGAGACATAATAAGCCTTTGAGCTTGGGGATTTGTGTTTCCAGAATTGGGAAGAATCACTTTGTTCTTGAATGATAATCAAAAGCTGACATCAGTTGCACCTTTTGGTAATAACCACCTTTAGTCCCCAATTGCCATCTTAAGTGTCTGAGTATTTGAGCTCAGAGCTGTAGAATTTGGATTTTCTTGCTTTTCTCTCCTGCTTTTTGGAAGCATCAGGCTCAATGTAAGAAAAACCCAAAAGCTTTTGCACATTCTTTTATGTCATTTTAATTAATCGTAATAAAAGCATAAAAGGAGCTTAGACTTTTGTTTCCTGATAATGGGCACAAAATACAGATTAATGTGCCCCCGCCTGACTCTCTTCCCATGAACTTTCAAACCCATATGGAGAAGGAGGAAAGGGAAGGATTTTGTCCAATGAGATTGAAAAATGACAGTAAAAACTAAGAAGGTGGCGTAGGGAAACGAAAATGTTTGAGTCTGGAGTCCTAATGACTGAGGTGAAGGTAGGGGGTTGAAATTTGCAAAGGTGGTGATTGGGAGAATAATATGGTCCTGCACATATTTTCCATTTGATTCTAGATTAGGGGATTGCTTCTTTTAAGGCTTACAATACAGTTTTGTATGTTTATTGTGTCCAAATGGCAGAAATTTGTCTCACCAATTTGGGAATATAATTAAGCAGTTTGGGAGCTATTTAAACTGATTAGAGAGTCTGGATGTAACTTTCCAAGATTTCTTTCTGGAGTCTTCTATACCTCTATCTGCCAGGGATTGAATGTAGAATCTTCTTAAAAAATTAAACAGCATACTGAGAACGATGGCCTTTATCAAAAAGGGACATTCGCATATAATCAGCACATTTGTGAGTTACATTTATCTTGTTTTTAGTAAAAACATGTAAAAGTGCCTTGACCTAGGAATTATTTAACGGCTGGCTTCTCCTTTATAAAATGAGCCTAAAATGATTGTGTTATTCATTTTTATATTGTGCGATTTTGGAAGATGTATTGTTTTTAAGGTTATTAAAAGCTGGGAGTCTTTCAATAATGTCAAACAGATAATTGTCTTTCATTTTGCATGCACATAGCTTCTCTCTTCAATATTTCCTGCCCTTGAATCTGACATGTGAAAAGAGATTCCTCCCCTAAGAAAAAGGAATTGACTTGCTTCTATTCTTGTCTGCAGGATGTCTTGACATGCTAAGTATAGAAGGCCAGTTCACCTTCACTGCAGACCAACCCAAGATGCATTGTGCAACATTCTTCATAGGAGAACCAGAGGAGTTCATCAGTATAGATTTTGACTTTGTCAACATTGACTGTCAAGCTGGAGATTTCTTGAAGGTATAAGGTTGTCCGCAGACTGAAAGTTTCTATATCACGCAGGGGTGAGGGAATGCACACCCATAAATTAACTTTTCTTTTATTAAAAAAAAACAGGATATATTTGGCACTGGTAAAGTCACAAAATCAAAATAGAAGGTAACAATTCATATGTCGTTCTGGAGGTTTCCAAACATGATGAGTAGTAGAATGAGGTTGGCTTTGGATCCAAAATCCCTCAGTCTGCTTCGGATAACCTTGCTACTTAGTACCATGAATTTTATTTTTGTTTATTCATTCCACTTACATCTTGTTTTCAAGGATACCCACAGTTTTCCCTTTTTTCATTCTCTTTTAACATCAAGCCTGTTGGGTGGACTAGCAGTTGTGGCTGGGTAGAAATGTAAACTCATCAACTGTAGCCTAACCTTCAACCATTGTACCACAATGCCTTTCATGAGTTTGAGATTCAATGGGGAATATATTATGTCAATAATGAAATTAAGTATTTAAGTAGGTAGAATCAAAACATTGTTAGAACTTCTGCAGGCAATAAACGTAGAAATAAAGAAGGGAGCTGACAGCCTACAGAAGATATGGTTATGGGAAAGATACCATAAATTTATCATAATACTTTATTTGCCAGAGTTTAAAATATTGCAAGAAACTTTGTTCTGTCAATACAATAGGTGGAAAAAACTTGCTGCCCTTTGGCTGTTGTTACATTAATATATTATCTGGAGAAATCATTGCATTTTCTAGGATAAACTGCAGCACATTGCCACTTTGCCCAAAACGTAACCCTGAAGTGAAGTCCAATCTGTAGATCATATCTACAGGCCCCAAACCCCCAAGAATGATACCTGTCTTTGAAGCTGAGTTCTTTATTGTTTCCATATGTATAGACAGACTCTTGCCAAACGGAAGCTTTCTGCTATCTGCATTTACCATATACTTTACCCTCTTTCTTTCAAACAAAATATCTGCATTGGGTTGTCTCTTTTTCCTTTGTAATGCATCCCCTCCCTCCTGGGAATCCATTCTACTACATTCCATCACAGATAACCACTATACACCATGCATTTGTTGCTTGAAAATCAATTGTCTGCCTTATCTTTAAATGAAATTTATTAGTAATTCCTTAAAAAATATAATTAATAGTCAGGGCAAAACGTTTGTTTCTTTAAGTTCATGTAATATGAACATTTTAATTTCCTTGGCTCTGGAACATGAAGGATCTCACACCTTCATGTTCCAATTGCTGCTAGTTTCACCCGGATTGGCCAAACCGGTAGTAGCGGTAGCAGGAGGCTCTGCCCACGCGCCCGGATGCTTCTGCGCATGCGCAGAAGCATTGCGCAAGCACGCATGGGAGCACACCCAAAGCAGTAGTAAAAAAATTGGCAACCCTACCTCTGTCTCACACATTTGTTTGAAGAACAAAAGGATGATTAGAACAAAAAGCAATCATTTTTATTCACTTTTAGAAACATTTAAGTGTTAAATTGCCATTCTACAAAGCCGAGTGGCAGTTGCACCATTTTTATCTCAAAGAATATCCCTAGATTTCATATGGGTCCTGGGAGAATCCAAAGAAAACATGAAAGATAGCCATAGCCCAGAGAACTTGCTTCTTTGCCTGGGTGCCAGAAATCCAAATTAAATTTGTCGGTGAAAGTTTTTCTGGAAGATGGTAGAGGTGATAGCAGGCATTTTCACCACATTCCTTGTTGGTGGTCATTTTGTTAGTGTTCTTAAAACATGGCTTCAACCTTCCAAAAGTATATTCTAGCTCCCAAGGTTTAAGCACCTCTACTGGAGTATATGCATAGTTGGCTGCTCAGCTCAATAATGCTTGGATCAGGACCCCTGAGGAGAATGCATGGTCTCTAGAGCTGGAGTGAAGGGAACCAGTATCTGTGTGGCACTGAGTATTGATCACTCTGCTTCAAGTTTAAATGTCATATTTAGCAACACATCTTTCATAATTAAGCCCAATTATTAAAACATTTGAAGTAGAAACTACAGAGAATGTCAAAGCAATTATTATTGGTGTATGAAGTGATGACTTATAATAGATGTTAATGCCAAGTCATGTGCGCAGCAGATTCCTGGATTGGCATGAGATATAAGAGAGTTCCAAAGCCTACAAGACATTCTTTCTATAATGAAAAGAGTCAGTCTCTTTTTACTTCATTAACTAGTATTATAGTCACTGAAAGGAATAATCTGAAAATGAGAACATGCATGTTCTTATCCATATTTATGCCAATGTTGTGCTGCCAATAATACCAGTATGAACAATAACAATCAGTCAAATCATGAATAATGTGTTTGTATTTAAAATTTAATATGAAACATAAAGAACAAAGAATTTACTTTAATGGATAAATTGTGATTTGTCTCCTTTCGGGAATTGCAGTCTCAGTAAATATGGAAGGCATTAAGATGAGAAAATCTGATATAAATCTGAATTCTCTTCTATACTCCTGCATCCCTTTAGGTTTTTGATGGCTGGATACTGAAGGGTGAGAAGTTTCCTAGCTCTTCGGATCACCCTCTCCCCACTTCTGAAAGGTATAGAGATTTATGTGAAGCTGGAGCTAGCCCGACCACCATCACGTCATCTCAGAATGTTGCCATGATCTTCTTCAGGATTCAGGATGTAGGGAATGGATTCACCTTAACAATAAAGAAGCAGCCTAATCTTTTCCGTAAGCTTGTTTTCATTTTATCTTCTGAAATGGCTGTGGTTTCTGAGAAGAGGAACAATTTAGCCAAGTTGTGATCAAATAAATAGGAATAGTACAGGTACTGATACTGATATTGAACAAAGGCTCATGTCAGGCCTGCAGCCATATTCCCTTTTGGATCATTGGCCTACCACACTTTCTATTATTCCGCTATGCCGCTTCTATTGTGGGAAATTGGGAGGGGGGATGGTACGGGTTTGAATGAACTCCCCACAGAGATTCAGACCCTCATCTCTCTCCAGGCCTTCCGAAAAGCCGTTAAAACCTGGCTGTGTTGGCAGGCCTGGGGTTGATGAGTTCCCTTCCCCTCTCGATCTGTGTGGCTGTTGGTCGTTTTTTAAATGCCTGTATTTGTCGTTTTGTTGTGTTTCCCTTTTCCCCTTGGTTTGTGTGCCGTCCTGAGTCCTGCTGGGAATAGGGCGGCATATAAATAAAATGAAACCTAAACCTAAACCTAAATGGAGTTAGATACTATGTAGCCAAAATAAAATTCCTTTCTAGAATCCAAGGTCATCCTTTGTTTCTACACCTCTGCACCTGACCGGAACTGGATGGGTGGAACTGCCAGCATGGCAGTGAAAGATTGGACCATGTGATGGACTTGTGGGTGTGGGGGCAAGATCTTGAACTTTCAACTGGGTGCGGAAAACCAGGAAGCTTTCAGATGTGGGTTTTCCCAGATGTGCCAACATGGCTTTCTTAATTAATTGGAACTTTGAGCAATACTTTGCCATGGATTCTGATTTAATTTTGGATGCTATTTGGAACCCTGACAGCTCAATCAGCTTGACTATGTTTTTTTATCCACAATGGAGGCAGGCTGTTGCCTTCTCTAGAATTTTTCTGACTTCCCAGTCTACTCTAGACTGGCAGCCTTCCATTCAAACTCTATCCAAGTTCACCCCTCTGGTTTTTTTGTTCTCATTTTTAAGAACACTCATGATTGGCTAAGTCAGTGATTCTCGACTTCTGGTCTGGGGGACGACGACTGTGATGTCATCATAAGGGGTCTACGAAGATTTGAAGAAATGTTATGATTCAAATATTGAGTTAAGTCTTGTGGCTCAATGGACACAAAATATATTTAAAGGAGGTCCACGGTGAAGAAAAGGGAACCACTGGGCTAGGTGCTGCAACTTAACTGGGCCATGATCAAAGATAATGGAGGGTCTTTACTCTGGCTCTTTAGGCATGATTTGGCACAGGCATTTAGAAATCGTTAAAGTCATTAAAACATAGAACTCTTCCCTGAAGGTAAAATAAGAGCTTGCAAAGAGAAACCAAAGAGAATTTGGTTGAGTTGGGCAGCTATAGAAATTGAATAAATAAATAAATATTTATGCCCACAAATGTTTCAACAAAACCAGAAACAAAATGATTACTCTCTGTCTTTCCTAAAATTAGACTGCTAAAATGAGGAAAGCTTAAAGCAAGAACACTTTCAAGATTCTGTTACTAGAGCCACTTTCAATAAAATTAGCTTTAGCCTTTACTTGGAGTGGATTTTGAGGTCTGGTCTTTCTTGTGGGGTTGAGTGTGCCTTTATAAGATGAACTTACATGACAAAAAAGTGTAGGCAAATTCACTTTTTAAAAAACATCCTTTTTCCTATCCTGCCAATGTAGGAACAACTGAGGTTAGACGCTTTGGTGCTGAGAACTTTTAAGTATGCACACTGGAAGCCCCTATGGATTTTTCCCCTACTACATTATATAGCATCTTCAATATTACTTCAGTAAAATAGGCCAATAAGCAATGGTTATTTTCTGTCATTGCCAGTGTGATATTTGCGACCTTAAATTGAAAAACTCATGCCTGATTTTTGAATGGAGAAACTGTTGGAAGACCTCAGTACAGTTGATTAGCATTTTATCTGTGTCAATGCCAAGGCCTCAGATTAAACAGTCTGCATTCCACTTAAGTGAACAAATTGTAACTCAGTAATTCTGTATCTTCCCCCTGTACTAAAGCTTGCAATATCATCTCCCAGACTCCGAGTGGAAGGTTTACGATGATTGTTCCTCATCAGCATCGAAATTGCAGTTTTTCCATTATCTACCCAACATTGATAAAAATATCTGATCTTAGCTTGGGGCATCTGAAAGATTTTCACTTGAAGGTGAGTTGTTAGTTTCTTCCTTATACATCTACTACACTACAGGGTTACACGATTTAGCAAATTTGCTGCTAGTCCTTATGGCCACATTTGTGGATTTTGAAAATCCCATCCTCCTGTTCAGCACAGGTCATAAAGAAGGACAAAACATTTTCTGAACTATATTCTTGCATATGGGGAGATCTCCTAGTTTGACATAAATAGCAGAGTTATTAGCTACTATATAGCCCAAACCCATAAAGTGATTATTTGTTTTTGGCTTAGCACGATGTTTAAATAATCATCACTTATTCAAGCTAGGTTAAAAAAACCCATGTCTATCTGCCAATGGACAAGGACAATCATCATTTACCACAGTCTTGCTCCAAAAGCTTCCTATATTTGGGAATACTGCATTTGGAAATATTAAAGAGCTCCTTAAATTTTTATGCCCTTATGTGATATTTCATTTAACACTCATTTGTCTGATTTTTATAGAAACTAGCAGTTTCTTTCATTCCCTTTTATGTGTAAGAGTGAGCTGATTTGTTTTAGGATCTCTGGGAATGAAGGGAATCCAAATGAGAATCTTTGCACTATCCTCTTGCTTGTAACAGTGATGGGAAATGTTTTGGGCTTGGTGTGTAAAAATTTTAGAAAATGCTTAACTTGATTCTGCTAGCCTGACACCCCCATCCCAGACAAAAGAGAAACAATTCATAACAAGGAGTTGCTTTGGATAGTGAAATGGGCAGCATATCAATTTAAGACACCTATACAATAAATGCCTATATACCTTTAAAATAATTTGACTCTCAGAAAAAAAATGGCAATCTGAAGCAGCTCAAGGTCATACAAAGTCTGGAAAGTAAGGAGAATGCTCTTGCATATCTTTGCAGCATCTCAGAAGGGTGGAAAAACACACCTTGTTGTCGCTTATTTTTGGGAGGCTCCAGAGCAGAGCCGTTTTGTGTGACTTCCAAAGTCCAGGTGACAGCACACCACATTCTTGTGTGGTTTTTGAAAGCTCTGAAAATCATATGAAAACTTCCTGCATTTGGGGGACGGGTTTGAGGAGGCCGCATGAGAAATGTAATCGGCTCTCCCATGGCCTCCAGACCCTCTGGAAGTTGAGAGCCTCCCAAAATTGTGTGAGAATGTACTTGTACGATTCTTGAAGGGTCCAGAAGCCCTTCAAGAGCATGGCCCTCTCATATAACTTCCATACGGTTCAGAGGATGCATTCCCATGTGCCTCTAGGTTTGTCACCAAAAATGTCATGGCATATCACTTGCGACATGCATGGCATAGATTTGCTATCACTGGCTTATAGCAATCTTTGTGAGTTCTCAGTATTTTGAGGCTGTGAAGATGATTACAACTCTACTTTTGAACTACTTCAGAAGGATTGAAAGAGAACTTCACCAATCAAAACTAAAACCCACTTGATTATTTTGCATGATCTTATAAATCTCATTTGCTAAAACCAACCTGCGTTTTAAATTACCCATTTAACATGGTTTCCTATCCTTCTGCTTTTCCTTGTGCACAGAAATCAACTGCCGGTTGCAGGGGCACCGGAGACTTTATGGAGTTGCTGGGAGGAAATGGGTTAGACCCTTCTAAGATGCTTCCATTGGCTGATCTTTGCCATTCTTTCAGTGGCCCTGGTAATCTCTTCTGCTAATGCTTCTTGTTCAAATACTTTCTCAAAGTGATATTATAGGGCTACCATATCTGCAAAATGCCAGATAACCTTTAGAGGGCAGCAAAGAGTAAGGCTATATTTTGTTTTCTTTTAATAGACATCTAGATATTGAAGAGTCCAAGTATAGACACTGTAGATATAAAAAAGATAATTATATGGACTGATTGCTTAGGATTTTTCACCTTTCCGGTTAAAAAAAAGCATGGCAAAGTCTATCAGAGAGAAACAGCTTTTCTGATATTTATCTGCATCCTAATTTATGCCATTGTGGTCTGCTTAAACAATCTCATGGCTTCAGACGCACTGCAAATACAACTCCCAAAAAACTTTTCCCAACAAATCTAGACAACAGTCAGAATGGCATGCATTTTTTTGTATTAAGGAATGACATGGTATTAATATTTTTTTGGACATTTACTTCTCATGACTGGGATTAATACAAAAGAATAACAATGTGTGTGGAAAAAATAAGGTCTTATCTTGTGGAAAGAGTTTTGCTTAACTGTTGACTCAAGCTCTGAGTGGGTATCAATCAGTTAATGTCATCATTGCTATGTGAAGATGGTCTCATAAATACCATAGAGCAAAGTGGGAAACTTGAAGGTACAAAGACTTTATGCAGTCCCCAACATCTCTTTTGCTATTCCTGCCTAATCACAATTGCCAAATATTATTTGGTTCCTTTTTGAGTCAGAAAACGCAAAAAGGTTGTAGCTTATTAGAAAGTAAGACCCACAGACCCACATCTTCTGAAAACTCTATCTACTATCTAGAAAAAACAAAAGCGTATGTCCATACCCAAGTAAATTGTATAACCTTATTCTCCTTTTATTATTGCTTCTACCCATCATGGCACTTAGGGCCTCTTGGCCCTGAAAGTCTTCCTTCTCAATCTAGATCCAATTGCACATTATAATGTATCCAGCATGAAGATACAGGAAGACTTAGCTCAGCTAAATACCCATACAGTAACATGTTTCCCCCTTCTATGCAATTTAGAGAGGCTTAATCTTTTCTATCTGACAGTTGTAAATGATGCCGAGTGTAAACTATTTTGCTTCAAACAAATACAAATCTTCACCATCTTTTCAGTACCATTCACTGCCAGTTGTTTCTGCCTTCTTCTGCGATTTTTGTAGTTACAGTGAATTTTGCTCACATGATGAAATATTATTGTGTGCATTTAAATATTAAATATTATTGTGTGCATTTGGTTTAATGGGTGTTAATAAAGACAAATTAAACATACGTGATATAAGGAAAATGCCTCTAGAATTAGTACCGCAAGAATTATTCTTTTCAATTATAAAGAACAGTACATTGCTGTCATATTATATTAGTTAAATTGATCATACACTGATCTTACTGAGATTAGATTAGACCATTTCAGAATAAAGGCAATGAATTCAGAATAGGAAAAATATTCAACCTTATTTTGAAGCCATCAATGAAATCAGTGTGAAGACATTCTTTGATAGTGATTTTGTGTATTAATAAGGTTTTTCCTATCCTCTTTGCAGCAATGTACATTTCAATGTGGAAAGAAGATGCCTCATTAGAAATCATATGTCCATATATTCGCTGCAGCATACACACATCTAATCTTCATGCACAATAGTGCATGAAGATGAAAGTTGTTTTTATCTATATACACAGCTCATTTTTTTCTGTATAGAGGCAGTAGGATATAAAGAAATGATATGGCATACCTTTTGAAAATTTGTAGATGAATCCTGCATATACGTGCAATCCATTAAAGTTGTGTAATAACTACAGATTTTTTTAAAGCAATTAAAATAAAATCTAAATTATTTCCCTTTGACTAGCTCAAATGAAGATTGGTTGTGACAACACCATATTGCGATTAGTCTCAAGTGGAAAGCATATCAATCAAGTAACCTTTGAATATTACCAGTTGGATCAATATGAACAGGAAAACAACAGCCTCAACGAATTTTGTCTTTCAAGCGTTTGAAATATTGGACAAGTCTTCTTCGTGGAATTAATTCTGAGCAGCTAAATTGATGAAACACTTCTGCTGTCTGAGCACTTATCTTTTCATATGAAATCATTATTTCCATGAACATGATTAGAACAGTATTACTCATAGCATTTGCAATACATTGTCTTTTTCCTGTCTTTAGGAATATTGAATATATCCAAGACACGGAAATCTGTACAGATTCCAAAAGCTGTCTTTAGGCATACTTGCATTCATTGAATCCAAATGTGGTATGTTGTTGCTGCATCAGGGTGCCTGTTTTGAGGGGCCATGAGTGTTCAAATACATGCACAATTTTTTGAAATTATTTATTGTACACATACTTATTTTAGAGCATTGTTAAATTCAGTTTGCTGTTTATCCTCTTTAGGTATCAAATGTAGAAAGGCTAACGTAGAGAGAAATGACATTTCAATTTTTTAAGAGAATATTACAGTGCATAAATTTAATTGCCAGTTAATTTATTTACACAAATGTATATTCAGTTTTTAATAAAAA
The DNA here is from genome assembly GCF_009769535.1 of Thamnophis elegans. Classification (NCBI taxonomy): domain Eukaryota; kingdom Metazoa; phylum Chordata; class Lepidosauria; order Squamata; family Natricidae; genus Thamnophis; species Thamnophis elegans. The sequence continues at coordinate 114,983,823 of NC_045543.1, forward strand.
TTTATAGCATGAAAAGAGATTTTGCTTTTATCGGTTTAAACATAATAAATACATTCATAGTATTGACAAAATTTAGTTGAACTGTTTTTCATTGTACTAGAAACAATTATACATTTAACTAACAAGAGCCAAGGTGGCGCAGTGGTTAAATGCAGCACTGCAGGCTACTGCTAGATCAGCAGGTCAGCGGTTCAAATCTCACCGGCTCAGGGTTGACTCAGCCTTCCATCCTTCTGAGGTGGGTAAAATGAGGACCCAGATTGTTGGGGGCAATATGCTGACTCTCTGTAAACCGCTTAGAGAGGCCTGAAAGGCCTATGAAGCGGTATATAAGTCTACTGCTATTGCTATATTGCTATTGCTAATGAGAATGTTAAGTAAATTTATATACGATAAACTTTTATCTCAATTGTTAATTGTAGAATTAGATTGGTGGACCAACATCCATGAATAGGGACTGGAATACATTTCCTTTGCATTCCTTCACTAAGATAACTTTTCAGAATTGGACTTAATTATTAATATTCTCCACAATTTGATTCCTAATAATATACTTACCTAATATAACAAGACTATGAAACTTTTATAAAATGTGAGCTTCCCTAAATCTAAAGCTTGTCTATTTTTGGTTCAGGCACCCCGAAATCCACGTTGAAGCTTTACTCCTGATAGTTGAGTGAAAGATTGGAATATAAATGCAAACGTTTCCAAGAATTAAGAAAAGGGGGTTGAATCGAATGGAAAACAGTGGGGCTAAGAGAAGAATGTGGCAAATATTCAAAACATGTCTACATTCTTAATTGGGGAATGAGACATGAAAATGTGTTCTTATTATAATATTGATGGTGTCAAGTTGCCCCATGAGCGCTCCCCAAATTTATTGAGTGGGGGGAATGGTACTATCTGTGGAGAAGACCTTTTAGAATTTCACTCTTGCCTCTCAGTATGATTATCTCAGGTGCTTTAACAAGAAATAGATCATGAAATCTGGGATGCTTTCCAATTGAACATTCCTACTGCTACTATTCATAAAGCATTGCCTGAATTCTCCCACAGTCCAATTTTGCTTAATTGCAGCTTCACACGTTACATGATCATAACCAAACAAATAACATGGTTTTTCATGTTGTGCTGACAGAATAATTAGCTGCATTCACCCCAAACTCCTAAATCTCCTAAATAAAAAAAATACTGTATGTGGATGCCCCCTGAACCACTGGAATATATCTATACAATATGACAATCAGTTTTCATGATGGTCACAGACTAGCAAGTATATCTATACTTATAACAGCTTCTTATGAACCAATCTGTTCAGACCTAACTAGATCTGTCCTTACTTATTTCATTGCATCCTGGAAAAGGTTTAGTGGAAGAGTAGTTGTAGAAGTAGTAGTTGTACTGTATTAGTAGCAGTAGAAATATGGAGACTGAGAAGAAACATTTTACAAAATCTGGAAGGAAATGTTTGGCATGTAAGACTAAAACGGAAGGATGGCAAAAGCAAAAGTGAAGATCCAAGGCCAGGGAGACAGGACACAACTGGAGAAGCAAGAGACAAGGATGGAGACTCAGATTTTCACAGGACATTATCACAGAGACATCAGTAAGCAGTACTCAACATTTCAGATATTTTTACACTAAAAAATATGGGGAATAAACAGAGAGAACTAAGGATGGTAACTCAGGAATATGAATATGATATAACAGGCATCACTGACTGGGATGAGTATCAGAATTGGCACATAGCACTCAAAGGCTACCATTTATTCAAAAGGGAGACCCAAGAGAAAGGATAGAGAACTCAAACTATATTAAGAAAAAATATATTCAAACATATTTAGGGAGAAGCACGGAAACCTTGTTGTAAGTCTTTGGGTAAGCCTAACAGCAGGAAGAAACAAAAGCAGGATGATTGTGGAAGTTTATGTCAGATGTCATTGGCAGGCAGAAGAAACAAATGAGGCTTTTCTGCATCAGATGGCCAATTTTTCAAAAAGACATGCAAGAGTGATAACGCGGGATGTCAATTATCCTAACATTACCTGGATTTCTAATTCTGCCAAGAGGTCCAACACATTCCTTTTTTTCCCCTCTTGGTGACAATTTAATTTCTTAGAAAATAGGAGAGAACAAGGGTGTCTGTTATCTTGGGATTTATCTTAACTAAGAGGGAGGAACTGACTGAAGGAGTGAAGTTGACCAGCACCTTGTGAGGAAATGATCATGTTCTCCTTGAATTCATCATATCCAGAGGACTGAGATCTGACATGCATACTAAATTTCAGAAGAATTGATTTTCAAAGAGAAGGTGGCAAGAAGCAATCGCTTCATGGTACTCTTTTCGGTCAGACCTTTTTGGAAAGTGTTTCTTGTTCTGGGTACCACTGTTCAAAATGGACACTGTAAAATTGTAGTAAAGGTCTACAAAAACGGTGAGGGCTCTGGAAGCCAAATTCTGTGACGAATGGCTAAAGGATCTGGGTGTTTTCATCATCATCATCAACATCATCATCATCTTCATTTAACAACCCCATAATCCCTTGCGGGGTGGAGTCTGGACTGGATTCCCTTCTTGTTGCCACTATGGAGTTTTATTCAGTAGATATAACAGTGTGCCCAGAGAGAGAAATATCTGCCTCTACCTAGGATTGAACTTACAACCTCCTGATTGTGAGGCAAGAGCTCCACCTCTAGGCCACTGCACCACTCCAAAGGATCTGGGTGTGTTGGCCTATAGAAAAGATGACAGAGGGTCAACATCAAATATCAGTAGGGTTGCCACACAAAAGAAGTGGCAGATTGATTGTCTATTACCCCAGAAAGCAAGATCACAACCAATCAGTTAAAACTACAAGGAAGTAAGGAAGTTCAGGAGGAACTTTCTGATAGAACAAGCTGTTACCCAGTGGAACATTGGCACCTTCTCTAAAGGTTTTCAAATACAGATAGTTCTGTACAGATTATGTTCTGAGATCTGTTCATCGATCAATTTTGTTCACAGGTCCAACCAAGAGTATGCATGTGGTGCACTATAAGCTAACATTCTCCTGACTTTCAGGATCTTCTAGGCTGAAGTTCTGGACAGGTTTGTTCATATCAATGAAGTTTGTACCTTGGAAATTTGTAAGCAGAGTAATATCTGCAATAATTCTACTGAATCCTGAACTGAGCAGAGAGTTGAACTAAATAACTCTGTGATTCTAAAATAGTATAACACTCTAGAACTGTGCTATGAAAAGTAAATTCTTTTCAATATCTTGCTCCACATCAGCCCTTAAAATGAGATTTTGGAAAAAGTGCAGAGAACAAATGAAGCTTAAAGGCCTGGAGATTAAAACATATGAAGAACAGTTGCAGGAATTGGATATGGCTAGTTTAGAGAAAAGAAAGGCTAGGGGTGACATGATGGCAGTGTTCCAATATTTGAGGGGCTGCTACAAAGAAGAGGGGGGAGGGAGTCAATCTATTCTTCAAGCATCTGAGGGCAGAAGAAGAAGCAATGGATGAAAACTAATCAAGAAGAGAGGCAACCTAGAATTAAGGAGAAACTTCCTAAAAGAGAGAGCAATTGATCAGGGAATTGGCTTGCCTCCAGAAGTTGTGAGTGCTCCATCACTGGAAGTTTTTAAGAAGAGATTGGATAGCCATTTGTCTGAAATGGTATAGGCTTTTCTCTTTAGTAAGGGTTGGACTAGAAGATCTCCAACGTGCCTTCCAACGGTACTCTGTAAGAAGTGTGTGTTGACTGTAAGCTCTTGATCACCCCTTCCAATCATAAATCTCATTCAAATCAACTAGTTGTATTAATCCTCAGAATTAGCCACTTATGAAATTCAGGTACCATGTAGTTTACAGTGTCCCGGTTGGCTGAATATTCCTTTTCAGTTCCTGATATAAAGCCCCTTTAATCACATTTTAAGATAATTAAAATATACTTCTGAAAACCCTGTGAGGATCTACTCAGCAAAGCTAGTATTTCCCTCCTCAATTACTAATGCAGCGAATGCTGGCTGGGGAATTCTGGGAGTTGAAGTCCAGACATCTTCAAGTTGCCAAGGTTGAGAAACACTGTACTAATGGTTAATTGGTGACGCTGATGGACAAGCCCATGAAACAATTCTTGTGCAAGACTTCAAAACTGTGAGGAAATGTTCTGAGCCCCTGTCTAGTGACTTCTAATTTTGAGCCCTGCATGGCAGGAAATAATTGGAAAGATGGGAAGCCAGATTTGGGGAATAAAAACTTCACACAACGTGCTAGAACCATGGAATCATAGGGCTAGTAGGGATCATGGAGGTCTTGTCTTTTCCCAAGGTAGAACTCCTTATACCAGTCTGGACAAATGCTTATCCAATCTTTTCTTGAAAAACTCCAGCAATGGAGTACCCACAACCTCAGGAGGCAAGCTGTTCCATACATTAATCATTCTTACTTAGGAAATTCCTTCTTATTTCCAAGTTGAATCTTCCTCTGGCAAACTGCCACCCATTGCTTCTTGTCTGCCCTCAGGCGCTTACGGAGATATCCAAGGCTAAGTGCCTGACAATCACCTCAGGGCTCAGACATTTATTGGAAGTAGAACTTGTACCTCAGAAATAACAAACATGGGGAATGCTAAACAAATAGTCTAAAACAATAACCAACAATTCTGTGGAATGGGTTGATAGAAATTACATTGGGTTCAATTGTTAGTTCATCTAAACAACCCAGGACAAACTTATTTATTTTCCAATGCTTTCCACACTGTGTTTGGTATCCCAGATAACCTCAACCACAATATTTAATGTCCTTCATATTTTTTTCTTATAAGGTGCTGTACTTCAGAGAAATGATTCATTACAATCATTTTTATTTACAGCCTCGTTACTTCTGGTATCTGGAGAAAGTTTCTTGTTCAGAAAGTGACGCATTTTCCTCCTTTTAGTCTTCTCTACTTATCTTTAAAGATCAGCAACTACTAATCATAGCAGCTACAGATTTTGTTCGCACATCATTTCCTATAAAGGCAGATGCAATATTTACACGTGAGTCACTACAAAATGAACAGCACCTGCTGCTATTTTAAATTAAATTGATATTTACAATGTGACAAAGGGCATGGTACTGATTTTAATCTTCTACAAAATTCACTCTCCCCCTCTCCTATTTTAACAATACAGAATAATATATACTTTTGTTTTAATGGTTATTCGGTAGTTGTATATGCATCATCTTTGGCTAGCAGTGCATTTATTTCAGAAAAAAAAGAACTCTGATACAAGGTATGTAATAAGCATGCCATCTATTTATTAAGCCATTTAAAATACATTTTCCAGAATAAAATGCTTTTCAAAGAATGAATACATTATGTAACAAATCAATTTTGTTGTAAGCTGTAGCAGCATAACAATGCACAACAATATATTATTAAGCAAATATGTAATTATTAATAAATTTAAAATCCTACATCGCTAACAATCAAGCAGAAATGTAGTTTGCTCTCTTGGTTAAAAACAAAAATAAAAATGTTTGTTCTTCACTGAGGAAACAGCAGGAAAGAAGCAAATAAAGAAGCAAATGAAAAAGACATTATAAGATTGGAGATGGCTGTACTTTGTTAAAGTGAGGATGGTTTTGAGAAATGACATTGCGCAGATAGGAGAATGACTGCACAAATTCCACTCATCCCTCTATTTTTACCAATACAAATTATATGTTATCTTCTGCCCTTCATGATTACAAATCACTGTAGCTATTGTTGTCAAATATCAAGCAACTTCCTTCAGTTTTCTTTCAATGAAGCCCATTTCTAAGTCCTTTTATGAGGTTTGCTTTTTTAATTGAAAAGCATTCTGTAATACCCAAGTGACAATGGCTCTTCCTGTGAATACTGATGCCTATAGTTTCTCTTGAAGCTGATAAAAGTGTTATTGTCAAGCCTTTATTTGAAAGAAACTTTAGTCTCTAAAAAGTGATTAAATTACTTTTTGCAGCAACAAGCCAAGGTGACACAGGCTAGAACCCCGTGTAGAAATATAATGTCTGCTGAATCAAAATTAGATTTAAAGAATATATATACATAGCAGGGATGGGTTGCTGGTGGCGTTACTGCCGGTTCGCTTCACTCGTGCGCCCAGCACACGTTGCTTGCACATGCGCAGTTACCTGTAAACTGTTCTGCGCATGCGCAGCACATTTTAAAAATGACTAAAAAACATTCAGGCAAAGGCATGGGCAACCAGTTAGCTAGTTTAGGGACTGGGCCAGCCTGCCATCCCTACCAGTTCAGCAACTGTTTGAAGTTATAACAATGCTAAAAAAAATGGGCTTACACCTGGTCTCCAAAGTTAAACCTGTTGCATTGTCCTGTGGTCACTGTGGGCAGGGTAATCAAAATTATTGGTAGCCTACCCTTGCTTACAACTGCAAGGGTACTTCAATTGCCCCTACCCATCTATCTTCCCCATCTTGCCATGTTGGGTGCCCTGCATTCTGCCACAGACCTCTGATATTCCCTGCCATTTGCCTGATGCTTGGGGAAGTTGAAGCAAAGGCAAGCACAGCAAAGCAGAAGCATGAGGTCCTTATTTACTCATGTTACTCTCCTGGTTTAATGATCTCAACTAGAACTACTACAACAATGCTACCAGTGTGATCATGTGATGTTTTGTCTAATGACCAGATTGCTTAGCATTGGAAATTCTGCTCCCAATTGTGATTTTAACTCAAGGATTATCAATTTCAATTGACTGCCATATCATGGGCACTGATGGTCTTATTTATATTTATTATTTTTCATACTTCTGTACTGCCATCTCCCTCAAAAATGGATTCTAGGAGGTGTACCATAAAATGTTGCAATATGAAACATTATGTATAAAAGTTTAAAAAAAAATTAAGAGGAGGCAAGAGATTAAAGTTAGTTAAAAAAAACAAAGGATAGGCTTTCAGGGGACTAACCAGCCCCATGGCTCTGTGCTCTCTTGGGCTCCCCATGCAAAGCCATAGAGTCATGACTTAACTCCTTTTCAAACTTGGAGAATGGGGGCTTGGCTCACCTCTAGGGGAAGAATATTCCATACGATGGGAACAACAGCAAAGAAAGCTTTCTTCCTAGATCCCACCGATCAGAATTCTTTAACTAATGGCATCTGCAACATACCTTCCCTGCCTGAACAAGTGGAATGGGCTGATATAATGGGACAAAGATGGTTCTATAGGTAGCCTGGCCCCATCCATATAGAGCTTTATAAGACACATCCAACATCTTGAATTGGATCCGGAAGCAAACTGGCAATTTGCGCAGCAGAGGTGTTACATGCACCCTTCTTTGGGGGTCTAAAATTGCTTGCATAGCTGGATTTTGTACCAGCTAAAGCTTCCAGATACTTTCTAATGGTAGCCCCAAGTAGAATGTGCTGTAATAGTTCAACAGAGATTATCAGGGCATGAGAGACCGAAGGGAAAGCCCCCCCCCACAATGCATCATTGGTGCACAGTGCAAAGCAGAGCAAAGGTCCTCCTAGGTTAGGAATATGAAATATAAATACAAGTAAGTAAACAAATAAATTTATTATTTGCAGCTTGAGGCTAGAATGATAAAATATGCAATGATTTGCAACTTCCTGGCAACTTCTCATTGACTTTGCTTGTTGAAAGCCAGCTGTGAAAGTCACAAATGACAATCATATGACTACAAAATGCTATGACCATTGCAGCAACTGGGAAGTGCTCAATCACAATCATGTGATTGCAAGGATGTCCTGAGACAGCTGCAAGTTCAAGGACTGGTCATAAGCCTACTTTTTCAGTACCATCAGAACTTCCAACAGTCAAAAAGGCAGTTAGTAAGGACTACATGCATATAAGTAGATTTATGGGGAAATCTTTAAATGTTAAAGATGTTAATGTGATAGTGAATTATGCACCAAAGTTTTGAAATCTGGCTTTGTATCAAGAATTTCTATCAAGCATGGAGAATGGTTAAATTAATTACATTGAGAAACTTGATATTTTCCCAGATGTTAACACATGGTTTTTGGAATTGTGTGATTTATCCATCTTGGAATATTTTCTATTAATTTAAGAATGAAGCAAACAATGTACTACTTTCCAGAGCTTTTGGATATTTTACAATAATACAATAATACTAATATCATAGTACTATATAGTATTAGTAAATCAGGGACTATTAATAAATTTCATAAATAATTTAGGTTTTTTTCCTCTCTTCTCTGTTCGGAGCTTTTATCCTTTTCTTCTTTGATTTCCATTATTTTTAAAAGGATTGTTCTGTATAATTGTATTTTTAAGCAAATTTAGCTGTTGTATTACTTCTTGTGTTTTGAAATAAAAGATAACAGTGAAATACCATTTTCCAGATGTTAGCAAACAGTTTTTGGAAATGTGTGATTTATCCATCTTGGAATATTTATACTGATAGCAAAATATTGCTTAAATCAAAGATATATTAGATAGATATTTTTTCAATAACTACTAATATTCAGACCAGAAACAGTTCATTTTTCCTTCTATTGCCATATCCACCCTTCCATCCACCCACCCAGTTACTATTATGATTGTAGGGAATAGTCTCACATGGAGTTATATTATTATGCATCTGTTTTCCAAAGCATGAAAAATAAAAATACAAACTCATTTTTCTAATACTGAATCAATCCAACAACTCAACAAGTTGCAACCTGTGGATCAGAGATATTATAGTGAGAGATGCCTCCTTTGGGAATGTCTTTTTAAAGCTTATTGCCATGACACTGCAACAGGCCGTAACTGGCAGAGTCTTAATTGGGGCTTTGGAATGCCTTGTACGTATATACTTATTTTCAGGCAAATATCATATGCAATATTCATTTTAGCAATGTAGGATTGTTTGTATCAGTCTTTGGAATGCCTTGTACGTATATACTTATTTTCAGGCAAATATCATATGCAATATTCATTTTAGCAATGTAGGATTGTTTGTATCAGTCTCAATCTTTCTCTGTCATCTCACGTTAGTTATTGAACCTCTTGGTAATTCGTATACCACATACAAACTACATAAGAATTTCAATTAATCCTGCTACAGTCCTCTGCATGGTTTGTATGAAAGTAAAATAGATGATGTCTATTAAATTCTACTTCAGCATAGCCTGGAATTACTTGGGTTGCATTTCCAATTTTAACATGCAACAACATCAACAAGAAGATCATTTCAAGGGTAAAAGTAAAACTGAGCAATCTTACACGATTGAGAATATCTGTGCTCAAAGATATTGAGAGACTTCTGCAAGGATCATCTGGGATCACTTTAAGCTCCATTAGGAATTGCTCTTTTCTCCAAGCTATCTCCAAGAGACTTCCTACCACTGAAAGACCATAATAATTTAATGGAACGGTTTCACGTCTATTTTTTAATATCTATAAATAACATGTTTTCAATCTTGTTTATTGCATGGTTAGGTGACCATGAAAGCAAGTGGAAAACTGTTGTTTAGGAAAACTCTCAATCTCCGCATCACAACTCTCACATAGGAACTGAGAAAGAAATGAATAAATAGTGGCAGCGTCAATTTATAAATAGTGACAGACAGTGTCAATGGGAGGGGTGAAAAAAATGGGCTCCACAACCGTATGATCACAACCCCACATTATAAATATAAACTGGAGCAAAGCTTTGATTACGCTGCCATGGCTACCATCTTGAAACCCTCCTTTTTAGAAGCCTTTGCTAAAAGAAAGGCTATCTTAGTTTCTCTGAGAATCTGGGATAGCATATGGAATATCTCATGCTGATATTTGATATTGATATTTTGTTTTCATTATAAAGTAGTTCAAATAAAGTAAGCTTCTTTGTGCTCTGATATTTACTGAGTCCCAGTTTGCTGGAAAATCTCAAACACTTTTGCTCCTAGGCTGGATATTTTGTGTTAAAAATGCTATTTTCTGTGTTCTCAACAAGCCATTTTTCTATGGAGTATATTAAGCTTATCTTATTTTTGCTCACACAAGGTTTTGTTTTCTGATTGTTGACTGGATCTAAGCAATTTCATGCTCCACAAGGTTCTGAGCAGTATAAGCTGCACACAGGCCCACAAGGCTGTGTATGTGGCACAGCACTCTAACCCATGAATAACTAAATAATAACGAATAACTAAATAATGGCTTAATTAATGAATGCAGTTGTTCTGTGTTGATGTAGGCTACTGAATCATAGGCTAACCATGAGTTTGCATAATACACATACTAGAGTGTTGTATAAACACAGATAATGTTTTTATGTTAGTCATTTTTTCTAAAGAAGCTATCCTGCCTGGCTCTGAAATTTTTGAGTAGAAAAAGCCAGGACAAAACTTGTCCCATGTCCAAGATACCAAGAAACCAACCACTTTCTTGCTTGGTTGCTAAAAAAGAAGCTACAATTTCTCTCCTATCCCATTCCTGACCTTTTTATTATTTTCTGTCATGAGAATACCTGTATAATTATTATACGATTATAAACAGGTTTGAAAATAGTTAACTCCCTCCCCACAAAGTCCTTCTATTTTATTTCCATCTGTCTCATTGCTTTAAAGCAGTGGTTCCCAACATGGTTCCCACAGGGGGGCAATTTGATTTTTAATGGGGACAATTTGAACCTTGTTTAAACCATGTTAATCACCTTTTAGGCTTCCTCCGCGTGAGTAGAGTTCACTTTTTCAGTAAAGTAAGAATTATATGTCACGGGGGGTGTGGGGGCATCAGGATTTTAGAGATGCTTAGTTGGGCCATGGCCAAAGAAAAGGTTGGGAACCACTTCTGTAGAGGATCAAAACTACAGAACTGGAAGGCTGGATATATTGCATTTTCAAGGGGCTACTCCACAGCTTTTTCTCAATTATGGACAGAAAAAATGCATGATGCTCCCTTAAATAATTAGCATAACACTGGGCTGGGGAGGGATCTCTTTACACCAAAGCAAGATACTTTCTGAGGATAAATGTAAAGTGTTTGGATTAATTTGTTTGGTTGATTCAAAAGCCAATTAAACATGGTGTGCAAAGAAGCCAATGCCTATGCTAGAATTGACAGTCTAGCATTTTCCAACTTCCATCAACCTCGGTGACAGTGGTGGGTTCTGGATCCTGTTCCAACCGGTACGGCGTGTGCATGCATCTGAGCACCTGCGCGAGCCTCCGCGACGCTCCAGCGGCTCCGTGGAATGTCATGCAGGCGCTGTACATGCCATGCAAGTGCGCAGAAGCGTGGAAGCCTTAAAAGACAGGTAAGGAGCTCGGGTGGACTAAGGTCACAGGAAAAACAAAATAAGTATTTAAAAAGCATAAAATAAAATAAACAGATGAAACAGAAATAGCAATATGGTTGATATGGTTGGGTCCTGGTGAATTTTTGAAACAGTAAAATAAAATAAGCATGTTGAAAGTAATTGAGTTATATGGGCCAGCTAACAGCAGATGTACATAGAATAGATCACAATGCCTAAAATTTACAGGGGAGTTATAAAATTTAAGTCATGCTTCTTTGTAAAATGGACCAGACAACGGGGCATGAGCCATATTTTAGGACTGTAATTTCAGATTTTAGTCACAGTGTATCTGAATGGTGTCATGTTGACGAAGGTTGTTCTATGGAAAACAGCTATGAGTAATTTCAGATTAAAATGTTGCATTTAAAAATGGTTTTGTAATTATTACAATTCTTTGACAAATAATTTTCCCTGAAGTATTTTTTGAATAATTTTGAAGCCTTTCTTTTTCTTTTCCTAAGCACTTTTACATTAATTTCAAATATAATCAAAGCATGATTATATTTCTATTTCCATATGAAAAGGATTTGAGAAACAAAACAAATACTTCACCGTATTTTACGGCACACAGCTGTCACTTTTATATCCACATTTTAGATGAAGCCACTTCCATCCATTTTTCTGTAGCACCATTATATCTTATCACAGTATCAGCAATCAATTTTACTTCTGCTGCAATGCTTACTTTTCTGTGGGGAATAGCTCCAATGTCAGTCATTAGGAAAATAGATAAAGTTTTAAATACATTAGCATCTCATTAGCCAATAGTTTAGAAGAAGCTTTCTTATGACCTGATCCTATGAGAAACAATCTTTACATTGAAGCTCTTCCATCCCACTCCCCTAGATCCTCGTGACTGCATCCATGCAGCTTTGTTAGTAATAAAGTGGAGAGCTATTGCTTTTCTTTCACAATATTTATTCAATTTCCTACTCTTTCCAACAGCTCTAGAGTTCCTAACTTGTCTTCCAACCAATGACTGACCAGACTGATCCTTCTTAACATGCAGGGTCAACTAGGTAGTTTTACCTCCTTACACAAAACATAACTGCTACTCAGTTAAGTATAGGACAAACAACCTAGTGCAATAGGTTAAAATGTGAACAAGAATATCATACCTAATATGATAAAATAAGGGGATCATATAATTTGGATGACTAGGCTCCAATCGCCGACATGTTCAGCTTTATGTGAATATGCACAAACTGAAGCCCCAAATAGAAAAGCACTGCCAGAAAAGCTAAAACTTAGAAATGAGATGAAATGATGAAAGATTCTAAGAAAATGCACATATGCAAAACAAAGAGAAAAGAATCAGTATATCAGCTGCTCAAAATGCAAAATGCTTACAGCCAACAACAACAACCAAAAAAAGCTGAGCAATTTGATCACTATTTTGATTCGATCTTTTCCAATACGAAAGTATGAGTTATATTCAGAAAGTTAAAAAGCAGAATGAAGCTTGAGATTGGCTGCAAAAGTGGATGGAATTAACAAAAATGGCTAAATTGCTTCGATTAGGGAAACAAACACATTTACTTTGGTTTCAACTTGGAAATCACTTCTGGACTTTGGGCTCAAGGTAGAAAAATGAAACCTTGATTTTGGGGTTTACCTATTATATAGGTTTGTTGTTATAGAAATTGCTAGTTTATACAAGTATGTAAAAGTAAAAAGTTGTGGTTTAATGTTATTATATTGTATTATTCTACTGCACCAAAGGGAGTTGGAAGTCAAACCCTTTTCTTCCTTTTTTCCCTTTTTCCTACACTTTTCCCTTTCCTTTTCCTCCCCCCAACCTTTCCTGCTATTTTCTTTTGCATTTCTGTATTTTATATTATAAAATAATTTAAAAAGAGATTGCTAAAATGTGGTTCAGTAGACATGCTGTTTTAATTTTAATCTTCAGAACCAGAACTAAATATTAATATCTAAGAAGATTCTATAATAGAACACTAAAAGATCAACCTATAAGCACCTTAAAAACAACTTGATCATCAAAAAGCACTGATTAGTCAAGAACAAGTAATCTTTATCTCAGTAAACCATTTGACTAATTACAATATGCTTTGACACTCTTTATTAGTGACTTAACTGTGGCTAAATCACAGAATGTAAGGGATGGAAGGGACCTTGGAGATCATTAATTCAATTCCCTACACATTGCAGGTGTCCACTACTAGAGCACTTTTTATACATAGCCATCAAGTCTCTATTTAAACATTCCTGACAAACACTTCCACGTCCCAGGGTTGTCTGTTCCACTGGTGAACAACTGTTACCATTTTCCCCCCCTATTCGTCACTTCCTTGTAATTTAAGTTCATTTCACTTTATTCTGTCTTCTGGAACAATTCTGGGGAAAACATCTATCCTGTCTTCTAAAAGATAGCTCTTAAAACATTTTAAGTTAGTTATTTTTCCTTCTTGGAATCTTCTCTTGTCCATGCAAAACACACGAGAGCCAATTTGGTCCAGTGGTTGAGGAACCAGGCTAGAATCCGGAAGACTGTGAATTCTGTCCCACCTTAGACATGAAAGCCAGATAGGTGACTTTGGGCCTGTCACTCTCTCTCTCTCTCTCTGTCTCACTCCAACCCAACTCACCTCACTTCACTAGGTTGTTGCCAAGGGAAAAATAAGAGAAGGAAGAGTGAAGGAAGGATTAGATATGTTTGCCAGCTTGAGTTATTTATAAAAATAATAAATGTTAAATAATAGATGTTAAAAACATCTAAATAAAAAAAATACATAAGGTACAAACTGTTCTTTGTATGTTTTCCTGCTAGTGCTCTTATTACCTTGATTGATCTCCTCTGGATGTCCAGCAATTTGTCAACATCCTTCCTAAAATGTGGAAAGACACAGCTGGACACAGTATTTGATACATCTGCAGAACTGGGATCAATAATGTCTCTTGATTTTGTCACTGGACTTCTATTGGCATGACCTAGGATTGTATTTACTTTTTCTGAAACTGTATTATAGTACTCTTCAGATTGTGTTTTACCAAGATATCTATAACATCTTCATGCATATTGGTACCTACTTTGTTATCTCCATTATGCCTTTGATTTTTCCTCTCAGACCTAGGACTTTGGATTTGTTCTTGAGATTTATATTTTACCCAATGGTCCAACTTTTAAAGATTTTCCTTTTAAGCACAGTTCCCCTATATGGAAAGGACTGAAGAAAATATCACTAACCTATTAGAACTAACCTTTTCCCTTTGTATTTCTACAGTGCTGACATAGTGAGAGAGAAAAACCTCTGTATAGAAATATGCATTAGTGATGCATGTACACGAAACCAACTATACATCATCATAGGAAACACCTAAAGGATATAATACATAGAAGTACAGGGAAAAGAATTCAGTCGTTCTTCATGTTAGGATCCCAACTGGCTGTGCCTTCTCTCAAAACAGTAAGAAGGTGGAAGGGCTTTCTAGCTGCAGTTGGAAACAACTTGCTAAGGATTGGGAAATTGAACCTACTGTAAATGCTGAACAAAGGCTTGCCTTTCGTTGGCCCATATGAATAATGTTGGTGTGCAGCACTGAGCTTCTATCAAATACTAAGAATCCACAGAAAATCCCAGCCTCAGTCACTATCAATTATGCATGCCCTCTTGAATGACCTCCTACAAGATGGAGAAATGATCAACAAAAGCATCTTAGTCCAAAGTGGAACGTTATAACAAAAGTCCAAATGAAATATTAAGTATGTTGAACATTATTTTGGGTATCAAAATTATCTGGATGAACAAGATTATAGAACTGTGATGGTGAACCTATGTCACGCGGGTCAGAAGTGGCACACAGAGCCGTCTCTCCAGGCATGCCAGCCGTCGCTCATTGCTCTTCCGGGTTCTAGCACACACATGCATGCCAGCCAGCTGGTCTTGTGCACGGGAGAACTAGAAACCGGAAGAGCAGCTTCTCAGGATAACGTGATCACCTTTTGCAACCTTCTGACAAGCAAGTCAATGAGGAATCAAGATTCACTTAACAACCATGTTATTAATTTAACAACTGCCGTAATTCACTTAACAGCTGTGGCAAGAAAGGTCATAAAATGGGGCAAAGATTCACATAACAACTGTCTCAGCAACAGCAATTTTGAGCTCAATTGTGGTCATTAAGTCGAGGGCTATCTGCATGTGTGGTATATATAAACATACATGATTTCACTTCACCAGCCGAAATAATTTTGGAAGAGTCCAACATGGCTCACCAAACTGAAAAGAATGCCTCTCATCTTGCCATAAACTAAATTAGTGAAAAGGAAAGGTTACCTTTTTGTAATAATCCAAATTCTATTTGACTTAAATACCTGTCATTTCCCAGTAATGACACTGTTTCGCTCTCACCAAATTTGTGTGACGCACCCCAAACTGCCCCCTCATATGCAAATTGTATCTGCATATCTTAAATGAATGTTGCGCATTTGCAATAGTCACATGCTAAAAGTAAACTGTATACACAACTACAAAGGCATAATTAATCCTTTTCATAACATAAAATGACTTTTATGCAGTTAATCTAATTGTCTCTGTGCACTGTCATTTCCATTAATAAACACTGCTAAAAATATTTTTCCAGATATTTCCACTAACAATTGAAAGAACACTTTAGTACTGGAAATACCATTTTACTTTTTTCAAAAATAAACTTTCTGAAGTACCCTTATCATATATTATAGATTTATCTACCTCAGTTTTGGCAGAAAATTTCCCTTAGCAGGCTATCCTTATATTGGGGTAATGTGTTTAGCACATGGCCAGAGAAGAGCTGTGTGAGGCTTGATTTAGACTAAGCCACAACTGTGGTAGGCGTTGATACATACCTACCTACACTGCAAAAGGATTGATGGGTATGTATAGGTTATAGATAATTGCAGACAGGCCAATGTGCACACTTCCCAAATCTCAACCACACGTTGTGTGGAGATGTACATCCCGCATGCTGATTGGTTGATCCAATTTCCTGTTGGGAGACAGGCAGAAGGCAAGGCACATTCAAAAAATGTTAACATTTGCAGAAGTATAAATGCAACAACTATGAAACCATCTGCAAATGACAGACATATACTGTATATTCTCTGATGTGCAGTGACACAGAAGTCTAGATCATGCTTTAAATAACATTGCAGAATACTCTGTTCTATGCTGAATGATCCAGAGAAAGATGAAGGAATGGAGCTTAAGTATTTCTGCATCCAAGACTTTTTTCCCCTCCCGCCGTGTATGCCTCGACAGGACATCCCAAGTGCAAGGGACAAGATTTCCAAAATACGGTAGGATTTCAAAATTCCCGTTTTGATATATATTCTCAAAGTGATGGTTTTAATCAAAGTGAGCACTCTTTCTTAATTTTTTTTTTAGATGAAGTAAGGGTGAGGTAAATTCTACTTTGAGATAATGGTCCTGAATGTAGCAAGGGTTGAAGGCATATAGGTCTTTGTAAGTACACTCCAACACCTTGCATGGTGTCCAGAAAAACACCTACACATAAATGTGTTATTCTGCAGAACTGGCTGCTGTTTGATAGCAAACAAGAACCTGTATTCTGTGCCAGCTGCCACTTCCAGCTTGTCTTCAAGGGCAATCCTACTTAAAGCAAATCTAACTAATGAGCCACTGTTTTCAGCAGTTCCTAGTCTGACTACCAAAGCTGGCCACCTGCTGTTCCCGTAAGAGTTGTGACTCCAGGAAAACCCAGAAATTGCATTCCAGTTCCTTCAGACGAAGCACAGCCTCATTTAAAATAATGGAACCACAGAGTTCCCATAGTTGTAATAAATCTATCTTGTTATATTTCGGTCTCAGACCGTTTCACTCCATGAAGTAAAGCCTGAACATGTATGATCTGGTCATCTTCACTCCTTGTCTTTTGCCATGTCATTCTAGGCATTTACTTTGGCACTTCATCTTTTGAAATTTCTTGATTTTCCAAGGGGAGGCTGCCCTGGAGCAATCCTATCAAGAAAGCCATATCTGTGTGTTCCAAAAATGAAGCAAGCACCTTTCAGAGCTGCCCACTAAGCAGCTAAACAGAGTTTTCAATTTAATTCACTTGTTTTAGATATCATTTTATGTCTCTGATTTTCTAAAAAAGAGATTTCCTAAACCCAGAGAAAACAGACATGATAAACTTCCATATTTGGGGATTCTGTTGTTATCTACAAGTGCTTTAATGATTCATGGTTTGACAACTTTGGAAAACAGGAGAGACACTCATTTGGTAGCTCTCCTAGATTAGGGCAGGAAGACATGCAATACAGGTAGTCCTCGAGTTATGATCACAATTAAGCCCAAAAATTATGCTGCTAAGCGAGACATTTCTTAAGTGAGTTTTGCCCATTTTACGACTGTTCTTGCCACAGTAGTTAAGTGAATCATTGCAGTTGTTAAATTAGTAACATGGTTGTTAAGTGGACCTGGCTTCTCCACTGACTTTGTTCATCAGATGTTTGCAAAAGGTGATTACATGACCCCAGGACATTTCAACCATCTAAATATGAACCAGTTGCCAAGCATCTGAATTTTCATCATGTCATAGGGATGCTGCAATGGTCATTAAGTGTGAAAAATGGTCATAGCTCACATTTTTCAGTGGCATTGTAACTTCGATGTTTAGAAGTCAAGAGCTACCTGTACATGAATATCACTTCCACAATACTAGTGCCACTGCTCTATTCAAATGCGGCATGAGTATGGGGAGATAGACTCCATGTGTCTGGCCTTCTAGATATGGATTATCATGTAGACTTGTAATTACTTTATGTCCCTGTTCATATCATTATATTGATATGATATTACTTTTCTAAACCTATGCATTATTTAGCAAAGAATGGATTAAGTTTCAAAATTTGCTAACTTTGGGGATAATAATATTTGTAAAGCCTACATTATTAATAACATAATATAAATAATAGTTTACTATTAATAATTGTTCTTTTTAGGGCAGTTATATCTTCAAGGTACAAATGTCTTATGACCTTTTATTGTCTTATGACAAAATTAAAAGTGAAACAAATCTTATATTTCCTGATAAATTAGCCCTTTCACAGAAATGGATTTCACCTGTAACTGATGATAAAAGTATTTATAGTTGTGTTTCTTTTTTCTGATATTACCAGAAATATCAAAAGATAAATTAGCACAGTGACTTGATGATTGATTGCTTCCACAAACTAAGAAGGGATTCAGAAATACTAAGCAAAAAAGCAAAAAGATAACTTTGTAAAAGCTTCACTTTGACAGAATGCAAATCATAGATAATGTAGCTTGAGAATTGAGAAATGTACATATTTGGCCCACCAAAAGTCTTCTTTTCAAAGGAAGAATAGTACCTTTGTCAGATGTATTTATTTTATTATTTTATTTTATTTATTTTTTCAAGCATGTATAAGACAACATATATAAATATAAACACGATTATGAACACAGGAAATGGATACGAATAAGTGGGGACAGTAGGACAGGGATGGTAGGCACATTGGTATACTTATGCATGTTCCTTACAGAACTCTTAGGAGTGGAGTGAGGTCAACATTAGACAGTTTAAGGTTAAAGTTATGGGGGCTTTTGGATGAAACCACAGAGTCAGGTAGTGCATTCCAGGAATTGACCACTCTGTTGCTGAAGTCGTATTTTCTACATTCAGGTTTGGAGCGGTTTACCTTAAGTTTGTATCTATTGTTGCCGTTGAAGTTGAAGTAGTCATTGACAGGTAGGAAACTGTAGGAAATAATTTTGTGTACTATGCTCAGGTCAGAAGGCGGCGTAGTTTTAAATTGCCTAAGCTCAAAATTTCAAGTCCGGTGGCATAAGGTATTCTGTTGTGAGCAGAGGAGTGGAGGACTCTTCTTGTGAAATATCTCTGGATTCGATTGTATTAATGTTGATATGTAGTGTGGGTTCCAGACAGATGAGCTGTATTCGAGAATAGGTCTAGCAAAGATTTTATATGCCCTAATTTGCAATTAAATATTACTGGAGAAGAAGCTTCACAAGATTAGGTTAACAACTCTTAATGTCTTTTTGGCAATGCTGTTACAGTGAGCTCTGACACTTAGATAATTAGAAATGAGTACTCCAGGTCCTTGACGGAGTGAGGGTCATCCATGAGGTCGTGCTTGCCCGGTTTGCATTTGGTGTTCTGATTTGGGATGGGTGGTGGTGGTTGAAATATTTACTACTGAATAACAACAAGGAAATACCCCCCTCTCTCTCATTAACTATATACTAATCAGAGGTGGGTTCCTACCAGTTCGCACCAGTTCGGTAGAACCGGTTCGTCAAATCTACCGAACCAGTTAGAAGAGGTTCCACCAGAAAGCAGGCCACACCTACAGAAGAGGTTCCAAAAATTTTTGAAACCCACCACTGACAGAGAGAGAGAGAGAGAGAGAGAGAGAGAGAGAGAGAGAGAGAGAGAGAGAGAGAGAGAGAGAGAGAGGAAGGAAGAAAGAAAGAAAGAAAGAAAGAAAAAAAGAAAAAAGAAAGAAAAAGTGAGAGAGAGATGAAAGAAAAAAAGGAAAAAGGGACAAAGAGACAAAAGGAAGGAAAGAGAGAGAGAGAAAGAAAGAAAACACATGGCCAGCAAGCCACTCCCACCAGGTCACATGGCTGGCAAGCCACTCCCACAAAGGAGGCCACACCTACAGAGTAGGTTCGAAAAATTTTTGAAACCCACCACTGATACTAATTAATATACAGATAGTATACTATTAGTATACATAGGATACTAATATATACTTTGGTATGTATGTATTGAAAGCTGCTGTGAAAACCAAGATGGCTACATTCTTCCGATCCCTTTCTTAGCATAACATGTTGCAAAATGACTAAGACCGGTTGTGCTACAAAACTAGGCCTAAAGTATTAATTCAAGTATCTTATCCAGTAAACTGGCTAAATTGGTCTATCATTTAATATTTTAGAATAGTTATGATTTTTTTAAAAATATTTCATTTACACATTTTTCTTTAACACACATAAGTGCTTAGTAAACAGTATACTGCCTGAATCAATTTAGTTATACATAATAGCAATAATAGTAATAATAGTGATAATGGTGATAATAGTGATGATGATAATAATAATAATAATAATAATAATAATGATGATGATGATGATGATGATGATGATTTTAGAGGTTTAATGCATAATAAAGTCAAGGAATTAACTTCAGCCAAGTATATTTGATGAAGTCGCAAAATATTAAAGTCCAAATAGAGTGGAAGAAACATCATAAAAGCCATAAATACCTGGGCTATACCTGTGATTCGACACTCTGCAGGAATAATTGACTGGATCCAGTTGGAGATGGACAATTTGGACAGAAAAAACAAGGAAACTTATGACAATGAATCATGCTTTGCACTCTAAAAGTGATGTTGACCGATTATATCTACCAAGAGCAGATGGTGGTCGAGGACTCCTACAAGTAAAACAGACTGTGGAAGAAGAAAAACACAGCTTGAATGATTACATCCAGAAAAGTGAAGAACCAATGATTAAGGAAGTCATTTTTTTTTAAAGTCATTTTATTGAGATTTATAGACCGCCCTTTTCCCTGAGGGGACTCAGGGCGGTTTACAATCAAAGGGGAGGGGGTGCACAATCAGAGACAAACAATATGTGAGCAAAAAAAGAAAATTATAAAAACACAACTTGCATTCAACAGTCAACACTCGGGCGGGTAAATTGGGAACCTATCCCCAGACCTGATGTGAGAGCCAGGTCTTGAGGGCTGTGCGGAAGGTCTGGATGGTGGTGAGGGTGCAGATCTCAACGGGGAGGTCATTCCACAGGGTCGGAGCTGCAACAGAAAAGGCTCTCCTCCGTGTAGTCGCCAGTCGACATTGACTGGCAGATGGAGTGCGGAGGAGGCCCAGTCTGTGCGATCTAATCGGTCGAAGGGAGGTGATCGGCAGAAGGCGGTCTCTCAAGTACCCAGATCCACTACCATGGAGTGCTTTAAAGGTGGTCATCAATACCCTGAAGCGCACCCGGAGATCGACAGGTAGCCAGTGCAGCTCGCGGAGGATGGGTGTAACGTGGGCGAACCGCGGTGCGCCCACTATCGCTCGCGTGGCTGCATTCTGGACTAACTGCAGTCGCCGGATGCACCTCAGGGGCAACCCCATGTAAAGCCCATTGCAGTATTCCAGCCTAGAGATCACAAGGGCTCGAGTGACTGTTGCGAGAGCCTCCCGGTTTAGGTAGGGCCGCAACTGACGGACCAGGCGAACCTGGGCAAATGCCCCCCTGGTCACAGCCGACAACTGGTGGTCAAACGTCAGCTGTGGGTCCAGGAGGACTCCTAAGTTGCGGACCCTATCTGAGGGGTATAAACTTTGACCCCCCAGCCTAAGTGTTGGAACATTGGCCAAATTCTTGGGAGGGAAACACAACAGCCACTCGGTCTTGTCCGGGTTGAGTACCAGTTTGTTAGCGCTCATCCAGTTCTTAACGGCCTCAAGGCCCTGGTTCATCACGTCCACCGCTTCATTGAGTTGGCACGGGGCGGGCAGATACAATTGCGTATCGTCCGCATATTGGTGGTATTTTATCCCGTGCCTCCGAATGATCTCGCCCAGCGGTTTCATGTATATGTTAAATAGTAGGGGGGATAAGACCGAACCCTGCGGCACCCCGCATGTTAGGGGGCTCAGGGACGATCTCTGCCCCCCGACCAACACTGACTGCGACCTGTCCGAGAGGTAGGAGGAGAACCACTGCAAAACAGTGCCTCCCACCCCCACCTCCCGCAGTCGTCGCAGAAGGATACCATGGTCGATGGTATCGAAAGCCGCTGAGAGGTCAAGGAGAACCAGGATGGACGCATGGCCTCCATCTCTGGCCCTCCAGAGATCATCGGTCAATGCGACCAAAGCGGTTTCTGTGCTGTAACCAGGTCTGAAGCCGGACTGGAAGGGGTCAAGATAACTAGCTTCCTCCAAGGCCCGTTGGAGCTGGAAGGCCACCACCTTCTCCACAACCTTCCCAATAAAGGGGAGGTTGGAGACAGGACGATAGTTGTTTAAAATGGCTGGATCCAAGGATGGTTTCTTCAGGAGGGGTCTCACCACCGCCGTTTTGAGTGCGGCGGGGAAGTGCCCCTCCCGAAGGGAGGCGGTCACGACCGCCTGGATCCAGCCATGTGTCACATCCCTGCTGTTGGCAACCAGCCAGGAGGGACACGGGTCCAGAATGCAGGTGGAGCCGCTTACAGCTCGAATGGCCTTGTCCACATCCCCAGAGGCAACATCCTGGAACTCAACCCAGTGATGGTTTGCCAAGTAATCCTCCTGTGTCTCGGCTGGATCTACTGCGGTGGAGTCCAAGTCCGATCGAAACCGAGCCACTTTGTCCGCCAAGAACTGAGCATAGTCCTCAGCCCTACCCTGCAAGGGGTCTCCCGCCTCCCTCCTATTGAGGAGGGAGCGGGTGATCCTAAACAGGGCGGCTGGGCGTGACTCGGCGGACGCTACCAAGGCGGAGATGTGTGTTCTTTGGGCAGCTCTTAGTGCCCGGACGTAGTCCTTGGTGCAGGTAGTCAAAAGTGCTCGGTTCGCCTCGGACTTATCGGACTTATCGGACCTCCACTGGTGCTCTAGGCGTCTCCTCCAGCGCTTCTTCTCCCGGAGCTCCTCGGTGAACCAAGGAGGTTTCCAGGATCCGCTGACCCGGAGGGGCCGTAGTGGCGCAATCCGATCAAGAGACTCCGACGCCGCCGAATACCAGGCGGCAACCAGAGCCTCCGCCGAACTGTGGACGAGAGTATCAGGAATAACCCCAAGCTCCGTCTGGAACCTCAAAGGGTCCATAAGTCGCCTGGGGCGGAACCACCTGGTCGGTTCCTCCTAAAGGAAGCCTTTTAAAGACAACTAAGTCAAAAGCTGAATATAAGAAAGAAGTAATTCAGAAGCGAGCTGAAAATTGGAAAAACAAAGCTATGCATAGCCAATATTTGAAAAGTATTGAAGGCAAATCTGATCTAACTTGGAACTGGTTAAGATCAGGAGCACTGAAAAAAGAAACAGAAGGCTTTATTTTGGCAGCTCAAGAACAAACCTTAGCCACAAACTACATGAAGGCAAAAATTCAACATGTTATCACCAACAGCAAATGTCACCTCTGTAATGAGAAAGATGAGACAGTCGACCACTTGATCAGTGGATGCAGCAAAATTTCACAGACTACCTACAACACCATGACCGCGTTGCTAAGATTATTCACTGGAAATTGTGCCAAAAGTTTGGATTTGAGTACAGCAAAAACCCCTGGGACCATCACGTTGAGAAGGTTTTAGAGAATGAGAAAGTCAAGATCTTGTGAGACTTCAGAATCCAGACTGACAGGCACTTGGCCCACAACACACCTGACCTAACAATAGTTGAAAAGAAAAAAGTATGGTTCATTGACATTGCAATACCTGGAGATACACAAATTGAAGATAAACAGCAAGAAAAAAAATCACAAAGTATCGGGACTTGCAAATTGAAGTTGAGCAACTGTGGAAAAAGAAATCATGTGTTGTCCCGATTGTAATTGGAGCCCTTGAAGCAATAACTAAAGGGCTACCTTGCTATTTGGAAATTTTAAATTTATCAGACTTGAACATTCTGATTCTACAAAAAACCACCCTACTTGGAACAGCTTATATCCTCCGACGTTATCTTAACAGTTCCTAGGCCCTTGGTTAGGACTCAGCTGTTGAGCTACCAACCAGCCCCAAAGGCTGTGAATCTCACCAAAGATTAACCACATAACAATATATTTTATTGTACATAGTGGTATTCTTCCAACTTCTAATTTCTATGTCTATTACCATATATAACCATTGGTAAAACAAATCCCATTTAAAAAAATATTCTGTAGTTACGATTTCCAGGTACACCCCAATCATAAGTAAAAATAAGCTGAACTGGATAAAGTTTATTTTATTTTCTGTCTATTCTTTTGATGGCAGGTTTTTGATTTATTTTTTCATATTGGTCTTTTAATTTACATAACCATTGAAAAATTATCTGAAACATTTAGAAGAAGGCCTGATACAGGTGGATGAAGTTCAGATTGTCATTCCAGGAAATACTCCTTTGTATGCGCCATATATGCAATAGGAAACAAGATAGCAAATGGATTCCTTCATTTTTTTTTTCAAATATAATGCATTTAAGTTCAAATATATAAATATCTGAATAAATTTGTGATGCAGAATCTCTTCAAAAAGCCAAAAATGGGCATGAAGTTTATTAATCAAATCAAAATAACTTGAGTGTTACTTAACCTTCTTCTGGTTCTGATAACCCTGGCGTACCATAATTCTCTTCTGTACAGTGTTATCAGTCAAACTGTTCTCCAGAACAGCAGTGTAAGGTCTTCAGTTGTCAACCCTACAAGGTAGACCAGACTAAAAGATTTTTGAAGTTTGAAGTTTGAAGTTTTGAAGTTTTGTTTTATTTATATGCCACCCTATTCCCTACAGGGACTCAGGGCGGCGTACAACTCAAACGGGGAAGGGAACATACAGAAATAAGACAAATATTTAAAAATAACCAACAACCATACCTGTCGAGAGGGGAAGGGAGCTCATCAACCCCAAGCCTGCCGACACAGCCAGGTTTTAACGGCTTTTTGGAAGGCCGGGAGAGAGGTGAGGGTCCAAATCTCTGCGGGGAGTTCGTTCCAAAGGGCCGGAGCTGCAACAGAGAAGGCCCTCCCCCGGGTCGTAGCCAGATGGCATTGGCTGGTAGACGGGACCCGGAGGAGGCCGACCCTGTGCGATCTAATGGGTCTTTGGAAGGTAATTGGCAGCAGGCAGTCTCTCAAGTACCCAGGTCCAATACCATGAAGGGCTTTATAAGTAATAACTAGCACCTTGAAGCGTATCTGGAGACCAATTGGAAGCCAGTGCAGCTCGCGGAGGATAGGTGTAACGTGGGTGTATCGAGGTACAGCCACAATCGCTCGCGCGGCTGCATTCTGGACAAGTTGAAGTCTCCGAATGCTCTTTAAGGGCTGCCCCATGTAAAGCGCATTGCAGTAGTCCAGTCTTGAGGTCACAAGGGCATGAGTGACTGTTGCGAGTGCCTCCTGGTTCAGGTAGGGACGCAACTGGTGCACCAGGCGAACCTGGGCAAATGGCCCCCCTGGCCACAGCCGACAAATGATGTTCTAAAGTCAGCTGTGGGTCCAGGAGGACTCCCAAGTTGCGAGCCCTGTCTGAGGGGCATAAAATTTCACCCCCCAGCCTGAGTGATGGAATACTAACCAAATTTTTGGGAGGGAAACACAACAGCCACTCAGTCTTGTCTGGATTGAGCACAAGCTTGTTAACCCCCATCCAGACCCTGACAGCCTCCAGGCACTGGCACATCACGTCGACCGCTTCACTGAGTTGGCACGGGGCGGACAGATACAACTGAGTATCGTCCGCGTATTGATGGTATTTTATCCCGTGCAGTCGAATGATCTCACCCAGTGGCTTCATGTAGATGTTAAACAGGAGTGGGGACAGGACCGATCCCTGAGGAACCCCATATTTGTAACCCACTTTCATTGTCTGGACTCCAGCCTATGTTTCCCTCTTTGTTGCTTTGGTAATATATCTTCCTTCTCTCCATTAAGGCTGTGCCCTTTACAGAAATGAAGGAACTCTGGATATAGAACTGTTCATGGGAAGATTTTTATGTGCACTAAATCCTATACATTCAAAGAATTTCCATTTAAGAAGACAATCACCTTGCACCTGAACATCACAAAGTGACTTTATAGAAAAGAAGGATTGCTCACCAGTATATTTACAAGTTGTATACATCTTTTTAGAAGTTGAGTTGGACATTTGTCTAATATATTCTCATTAAACAGAAGTTTCTATATGCAATTGTAAGTGACAAAAGGATTAGAAACATGTAGAATCCATTTCTTTCTCATTTACTAAACAAAATATGGTTTGCCAGTTTGATACCAATTCCTCATAAAAAATGGTAGTAAATAGGAACAGAACTTTTGCCAACATGTGGCAAAATATACTATTGTGGTTAACAGTACACCAACACCATCTACTGGATTCTAACGAAAGTATCTAGACAGCTGAAGGTGAAAGTAAGTTTCAGCACAACAAACCACAAGGACAAAAAAAAATTATGTGAGGTTATGCAATAACCAAACGATTTGGTTCAAATTTCAGTACTGAAAATACTGGTAATTCAGATGATCTCCAAACTAGAGAAGTCTCTAAGTCAAAAGCTACCTATTTAAACACGGTGTAAATTAAAGATGAGATTAAGAAATTCAAGAGCTTTGTTTTATGGGGGTTATATTTATCAATGTGTACTGCATTATATCTTGAAACTGAGAAATATTAAAATATTTATTTGACTTTGTAGATCAATTTTCAGGAATCTGGAAACTTTGGAACTGCTTTTCTAAAGAAATCATCTTTGAGGATTGTGAATTTAAAAAAATAATTGGAAAAAAAAACCAATATAAATATTTCAGTAACTCGATTATTTGCTTTTGCTTCTCCTCATCTTGGCCTTTCATAGAAGAATAAAACCAAAATTGCCTATTCTGTAAACCTGCTGATTGCTTTTTGCATTATTCCAAAATTAATTTGGAATTATCATCCAGGTTAAGTCCTTCATTGCTACTGAGGGAAAACTGCTTTGCTTCATTCATCTTGGGTATTTGATAAAACACAAGGTACATTGAAGCACTGCTTTTTCAGAAGATATCCAATATTTCAACTGATATTTTAATATGAAAAGAAAATATTATTCTTGCCCTTAAAGTGGGAAGGTTATTTGTTGGGAGTGGGAAGCATCTAATCACAGGTCTGCAAAAAAAATTTTTTTTCGAGAGCTGTTTTGGTTATTCCATGTAATCTTTATGTTTTTTGGTGCGCTGAATCCGAAAATGACCTCCATTTTGTCATAGGGCATCACGTTTCCTGACAATTTAAGTAACTATGTTAAATAAGGCAATACCTCAAAATAAAGGGAAATAGACTTATAAAATTAAAGTTTTATTACAATATTTTCATGAAAATCTTTTTCTGAACTGAAATGAGCTCACCTACACACACTAAATGCGATTTTTCTTCCCTGTGAGGCTCCTCTTGGTGCATTTATGCTTGTGAGTAGCATCTGGAATGTCTCTCTGAAGCATCCAATAGTAGACTGCCATCATTGTAATGCTCCATTTTCCCTGGTATCTCCTTTCCATCTCTTTAATGTCTTTCAGCATTCTTCCGACGATCTTTTTGTAGTGAGGATCTTTGTTATTGCCTAAAAATTTCTGTACGACTTCTTTAAATGCAATCGACCCTCTTTTTGAGGATCCGTCATGGTATTGACAAACTCTTGATCAACTATAAGCCTTCTAATGTCTGGTCTGATGAACACACCTTCCTTCAATTTTGCCTCCAACAGGAAACTTGGTGACCAAGTACTTGAAGCATTCTCCATCTCTTGGAAGTGATTTTACGAATTGCTTCATCAAACCCAATTTTATGTGAAGAGGTGGTAGAAGAATTTTATGGGAAGGTACCAAAGTTTCTCAGAAGACATTTTTTTCACCGACTGTTAGCACC
Source organism: Thamnophis elegans (assembly GCF_009769535.1). Taxonomy (NCBI): domain Eukaryota; kingdom Metazoa; phylum Chordata; class Lepidosauria; order Squamata; family Natricidae; genus Thamnophis; species Thamnophis elegans. The sequence continues at coordinate 115,011,718 of NC_045543.1, forward strand.
CTCGGCTGCCAACTCTTCTTGGTCCAGTGATTTTGTCAGTCTCGACTGTCCCATAGACACAGAAAACAAGGGTATTTGGTATACCCAGCTTGTTGCCCGAGCAGCATGCACAAGACCTTCAAGTCCCCACACACTTACCAACCATGTTCTTCATATTTAAGTTTATGAAGAACCAATTCCAAGTTATCATAGGTTTCCTTCAAGTGTATGGAATGACCTACAGGTATGGAAGCGTAAAAACCGTTGTGGAGTAAAACTGCTTTGAGATTTCTTTTTGAAGAATCTATAAAGACGCCATTGCTCTGAATCATATTGGATTTTAAATTGACCCATCAGACCTTCGATATCGATGCAATAAACCAACTTGTCTTCCTGGGCGAAGTAAGGAACTAACTCCTTTTCACAATGTCTGAACCATGAAGATGACACTCCTGGCAACAATAAATTCCTGCTTTTCAGCCTTGATCCAAGTAACTCAGCAGCATCTTTGGGAAGATTCAAGTCTCTTACCAAATCATTCATCTCCTCCTGAGAAAACAATTTTGGTCTTGTATCATCTTCAAAGTCAGAACTTGATTCGTCATCTGGTTCAGGTATGACTTCACCTTCATCGGAGCTAGGTATCTCTTCCAAGGTAGCAGGGGGGCTTGGTACTGGTATATCTGTGCCATGGGGCATGGGACGAATTGCTGAGTGAAGATTGGGGTATGAAATAGAATGCTTCCATTTGGAATTAAACCCTTCCACATCGCATGAATAAAAGTAACAGTCATCACTATGGTTCTTTTGCTCTCACCATACCATAGGAATCCCATAATGGAAAGATTTTTTCTTACCCTTGAACCAGTTTTGGAGGTCCTCAACACACCATTTGCACACTTTATGAGGCGCCCAAACTTTATCTTGATCTCCAATTTTTAGTCCAAAGCAAAGTATACTTTTTTCACAAAGTCTGTAATATTCTGCTGTTGCTTCAACACTGTATATTCACCACAGATGAAACAGAAACTGTCTAGCAAATTAATACACTTTCGCGGAGCCATAACGTAACGGTTGAAGAATGACGAGCTAACATGAATTGCGATGAAAAAGTGTGAACTGCCTAGAACCAAGAACCTGATGATGATTCGTACACAAGTGTGGCATGCAGGAGAGAGCAGCTCTGTGTCTGTACACGAGACATCACAGTGCTGGCCACGCCTCCTGCACTGACCAGAGAATGCTGCTATCTGCCCTGTGTTTCCCTCCCACTGGATTCTTCAGGAAAGATTAACCCCTTCTACCATTAGAAGCACAGACTTAAAACTTGCTTAGCTTATGTATATATCAGACCATCAGATTTACAGTGCTATATTTTTTTTACATAACTCGGACAAATCCTTTGAGGTTTTATTAGCATTTTATATCTTAAATGCCCTTATGTGAATTAATTAATAGTAATTTGGACTTTAAATTTGGTTAAAAACCCATAATATTAAAAAAATACCAAAAATTAAAAAAAATGATAAATTTGAAGACAATTTTGCATGTTGTGGCAAATCATTACATGTAGGAGTTTTTTCAATATTTTATTTGTTTTCAGCACACCATAATACATGGAAATTTGATGAAAATAATCAAACAGCTTTTTAGTCGCAGACCTGTGTAATGACTCACCGGCAATGTATAAATAGTTCAATGTATCCGTAATTGTATTCATTTACATGATGAAAATCACATTATTCTTTAACAGTGTAGCTCAATATCATTGTTAAACTTCCTGGCTTAGCTTCCAACAAATCAAAATATGAGAAAAAATAGCTTCCAAACATATCGAATGGGCTGGAAAAATCACCAACGAACTTCGGAATCAACAGAAAGTGTAAATACAAAAGGAAATGTTGTAAGTGAATAAAACTACTTTCTGCTACTCGGTATCTGTGGCATGTTTCCACTAGGTTCTGCTGATAAAAGCATTCTGAGCATCTGAACTTCCAGCCCTAAGTGTCTATGGAGATTGTCAGTCATCCAGAATATGGTTGTCCCAAAGGTGCTTTTTCCCCTTTTAAGATGCAACTGGACTTTCTGGTTTTTCTTTGAAGCCATTTCACTTCTCATCCAAGAAGCTTCTTCAGCTCTGACTAGATGGTGGGGAATGGAAGGATTTATATTCCTTGCAGACAGCTAGTCATTTGCATTCTTTTAGAAAGTCATTAAGCTCATTGGCTTGTTTAGCAATGTAAATTTAGGACTCAATTATGGTGGCAAGTTGAGGACTACCTGTATTACCTTTCATGGTAGATCTTACAAATACATGTTAAAGGTGAAGGTTCCCCTCGCACATATGTGCTAGTTGTTCCTGACTCTAGGGGGCGGTGCTCATCTTTCAAAACCAAAGAGCCAGCGCTGTCTGAAGACGTCTCCATGGTCATGTGGCTGGCATGACTAAATGCCAAAAGCCCATGGAACCCTGTTACCTTCCCGCCAAAGGTGGTTTCTATTTTTTCTACTTCCATTGTTTACATGCTTTCGAACTGATAGGTTGGCAGAAGCTGGGAGGGGAGCTCAGCGTCTTAGCTACTGAGCCACCTCGTCCCTAAACAAATGTTAAGTAATCAATAACACATACATAATAGGTTACTGAAGACAAGCACTTGCCAGTACAAATATTAATTCTAAAATATTTGAGCTAGTCACAAATATAAAAAATGCAAATTATAAAGAAGCTTCTTGCATAAGAAGCGAAAGTCTTCAAAGAAAAAGATCCAGAAAGTCCAGTTGCCTTTTTTGGGGGGTGGGTGGGAGGGAAGCACCTTTGGGATTACAGGCCAAAGACAGCATGCAAAAAAACCCAGGCGAGGGACAGACAAATCCCGGCCGGGAGAGGAGGACACAGCTGTTCGATCCCCGTTTGGCGCAGCTGAAGGCGTCACTTCCTCCCTTCTCAGGAAGAGCGACGAGGCCACCCATAATCCCCGACGAACTTTGTTATGTTTTCTTGAGGGAGGAAGAAGACCCACGAAGAACCGAGGGGCAGGGGGAGAAAGAAAGGGGAAGCGACCGACTCTTCTGTGGCGTTGGGGTGGGGAGGGGAGGCTTCCGCGGCTGCGATGGCCGCGAGGGACGTTGCGGAGGCAGCGGCGGCGGCGCTGCTGAACAGGCTCCGAGGTCGCTGCTCCTCAGCCTGCCCGGCTGATCGCTGAACAGCCGCCGCTGCCGCCGCGCCTCCTGGCAGGGAGAAGCGGGATGGCCGAGGCAGCCGGCGAGTCCCCGGCTGCTGCCCTGCGGGAGAAAGTGGCTGCGCTGGAAGCGGAGTTGAACTCCTGCCGGGGTCGACTGGAGCGGGAAAAGAAGAGGCGCCTCCAAGCCCAGGCCTGCGCGGCCAAGTTACGGAGGCAGGTAAGGGAGCTCTCGGGGACGCCCCGCGGTTCTTGCGCCTCTCCACTCCTGCCGGCTTCTCGGGGACAGGCGGCCGCTCTGCTGGGGCTGCGCAGCCGGGAACCCGCAGAGTCGGTTGCTTGACGCCTCTGTTGAAGGGAGGAGGTCCGCTGGACTCTCTTTTGATTCTCTGCCGGGCCTTGGATAGAGACAGGAGACAACCCTGACCCTCAGCTACCTCTACTTAAGTCTCCCTGACAGGGAGTAGAGTCTGGGAAAGATGTTGGGCTTGACTTGAACCTTTTTGGTCCAGTTTTCCTTAAGATTTCCCTCCTTAGATCTTGGTTTAGCATCTGCCATTCTTCTCTCAACATGGCAGCCGCCCAATATTTATTTCTGGCTTGCAGTTGTCCTGTTGAACTGATAAAATGCCATCACATCGGTTTTGACTCTTAATGGCTACATACATCCCCCCCCCTCCCATTATGATCTATTCCTAATACTTGAATTCCAGAGGAAGGTAGGCTTAGAAATTTGTTAGTTGCGAAGCGTATTTGACCCATCGCGACCCCATGGACAACGTTCCTCCAGGCCTTCCTGTCCTCTACCATCCTTTGGAGTCCATTTAAGCTCACGCCTGCTGCTTTCGGGGACTCTATCCAGCCACCTCATTCTCTGCTGTCCCCTTCTCTTTGCCTGCAATCTTTCCCAGCATTAGGCTCTTCTCCAGTGAGTCCTTCCTTCTCGTTAGGCTTAGACATAAGTTCTCTCAAATGATTCAGAAGATAGTTAAGGACGCTCGGTAGTCTTTCAGAGCCATGGAATAATAAGAATCTATTAAAAAGAGAAAAAAGCAAGTCAGTGTGATGGATAAAAGATCAATTAGGCTGCATAATCCATTTACAGGTAGCATTTGACTTGTTCAATGACCATTTGACATTATGACTTACAACCGGTCTTTGCACTTATGACTATTGCAGCATCCCTGTCATGTGATTAAAAGTCAGGCATGTGGCAATCCACTTTTATATTTACAAAAGTTGTGGTGTTGTAGGTCATGTGATCACCTTTATTGACCTTCCGGGGACTTTTGATAAGCAAATTCAGTAGGGGGAAGCTGAATTTGCTTAATGAGTGCAGTGAATCACTTAATGACTGCGGCAAAAATGTTGATAAATTCAGGCATAATTCACTTAACTATCACATTATTTAACAAAGCACATTTCAGTCCCAATTGTAGTTATAAGTTGAAGAGTAGCTATACAGCTAATGGCATGCTAGAAGATGATTTGGCTGGCAGGCATGATCATATCTTACAAGATTTTGTTTTGGGCTCAGATTTTTTTAATTTCCCCCTCCCTTTAACTAAGGGAATAGACACAAAAAGCAAAAGCAAAAAAGAAGCAACCAACAATAAAAAATATTATATATACTACAACTTATATATACACACAAAGTTTCAATGATGTTTGACTATAATTTCCAATACATAATCCACCTATGTAACTAACTCTTTCATATATTGCGAGTAACATTAGAACTATGCACCATAAATGTACTTTTCCAGTGATGAAGGACAACCCTGTTACTATTAAGCAGACCATGGAAAATCCATTTCGGTTGTTCAGTGGTCAATTTCGAAGTGCTAGTAATTCAAAAGAATGTAGTTATCTGAAAGTATTAAATTTTGTCTGACAGTCAAATTAACATGCATGTCCACCAACACTTTATTTCGTTTCTATACAAAAGAGGATTTGAAATAATGTTTTTTGGTTGATTAAGTCATACTAATCTATGTTGTGGGTTTAATTTTTAACTGCTTGTTTTATCTTGTAGGTTGAAAAACTTGGTAAAGTCAGCAATGGTGAAAGAAATGAGAAGACAAAATCTTCTGTAGAAGTGCAAACTGAAGACTCTGCTGCATGGTTATATGCAGGTAATAGGAAATAATGGAAATCCTATGAAGATTCAAAATAAGGGATCCTTGTTGCTCTCTGAGCTTGATTGTTTTCTAACATTGTTTGCCAGCACTGATGATATTACCTAGTTTGGGTAATGAAACATCTGCAAAAAAACCAACCAAGCTCAGAGAGCAGCAAGGACCTCTTATTTTGACCCTGAAGTACAAATGTTCTCCTTTATTAGATTCAAAACAATCTTGTGGCTATTTGATACATGCCTGTTGTGTTTGTCTTGCTGATAAAGGACTTTGTCCTAACCAATACAAAATGCTTGAAATTGCATTGTAAATCTACATTTATTATTAAAACCTTGTTACAAAATTATTTAGACAAAAGCTTCCAGTGCAACTTAAAAATAGTAATATTTAAATAATTACTTCCCATATAGACAAATACATTATTTGAAAAGAAAAAAGGGATGGCGGGGAAGGGAAGAGAAGGGAGAAGCAAGTTTAATGTAGCAGTGTTTAAAATTACAGTTCATATCACGACGAGCCATAATGACGAAAGTTCAATCAAGTAACGATATGCAACAATTTGAGCCAATCAAAATCAACTCTGCTTTTTTCAAGTATTTATTTGGTTATATAAATGTATTATTAATCCCTGTTTTATCTTGGGGTTTAATTTTTTTTTCCAACAGTAAAGATTCATTATGATAATATACTTTTAAAACTAAAAAAATAAATATGTAACAAATCTAACATTCCTATTTGCTTATCCCTAGCTTCTATCTACCTAGAGAAGCTATCAAATCAGTTACTATCAAAATTGATGTTTTGGTTAAGGCTATTTCCCAAGGCAAATCCACTGAGGAAAATATGCTTTTAAGTATTTATAATGATTGGGATGTCTGTATAGTTTTCTTACATATCTTTGAATTACTCTAGAAGGGCCAATAGTCTCAATATTATAGAGTCCAAGCATAGCCGGAATAACAACAGTCTTCATATTTTTTGCATGCTTTGATGCTATTTATACGGGGTGTGTGTGTGTGTGTGTGTGTTTGTGTATTGTTTGTGTGTGTGTATCTATATCTACCTACCTGCTTGTCTGCCTGCCTCTATCTATCTATCTATCTATCTATCTATCTATCTATCTATCTATCTATCTATCTAATCTAATCTAATCTAATCTAATCTAATCTTAATGAAACTAAAGCAGGTTTACAAATATTACTGTATGCTATTATTTTCTGATAAATAATGCAGCCGAAATTAAGTTGAGAACTAAAAACTACCCTTCTTAGAATCTTACTTTGGTATTTAAATTGTGATGGACTTTAATGCATGAACACTAGGAAATGTGAGATAGACAGACAGACAGACAGATAGATAGATAGATATAATGAATATTGTCTCAGATGTAAAATTCTTCATTCTTTCAGATGTCTAATTCTTCACTCTAATTTTTAACAGATTATTACTATCCTCATGATTATTACAACTGTTCTGAAGTATCCATTGCACCAGTGCAACCAAACCATGATAATGAAATATTGAACTCAAATTGTACAGATCATTTACAATTAGACAATCATTTTGATGTTAAAGACAGACAGCAAGATGAGCTTGAGGAACAGGAAAACATAATAAATAATGCGCAGGTAAGCTTGCTTATTTGTCAAATTTATATTTTCATTCAAAAATTGTTTGCGGCATATTTCATTGTTCATTTCATTTTTCTAACTTCTTTTAAATTAATGTATATTTAGAGATGCTGGAAGTTCACTAATAAACAACAATGTACTAAATGGATACTAAGATTAATCTACCAGGATAAAAATTAATTATATATGTTATCATTCTGGCTATTGATGCTTGTAGCATTATTTTGAATTATTTATATAGAATGATGCATGAAAAAAGAAACACGTTTCTCTAAATAAACTTAAAACTCTTTTAATTGTAGCTATGTATTATCCAGCAGCGGGATTCACTTATCTTCCCTACCAGTTTGCAAATGTGAGCACGAATGCACGCTCGCTTCTTCCACATGTGCCACCTTCTGCACATGCGCAGAAGGTTGCACATTATGTCGGGGCAGGTGGACAGAGCTCCCGCAGCCACCACTACCAGTTCGCCCCAACTGGAAAGAACCGTCTGAATACCACCTGGTGTTATTGTATAGTAGCTATGTATTATTGATGAAACACATGCCACTAAGTGCTTCTTTACGTTTTAGCAGCTTCCCTCCATATTGATCATTATTGCTATAATCTTAAAATAGCGTTATAGTCTATTTTAATTGTGGAAGGATTGTATCTGCATGGGCAATGCTTTGCAGTAAAGAGATGAAATAATAGTTTTTAAAATTCTATTTTTAGTAACTACAGCAATAGCATCAGTGCATTTCACAAATGGATGGAGTTAATTTTAGCAACAGTCACTATTTTCTATTCTTTTGGAAATTAGCAGAAAACTAATGTGCCGCTGAATTTTATTTGCATGATTCTGTAGTCGTCTAAGAATTACAAAAAGAAAAGTTTGGAGTAATTTAAAAATACTTTATTCTGTATAATAAACATATCTTCTTTTTTACAGTGTACTTATTTCTACAAAATTTGTACAATTCTTTTGTTAGCATGATTTTTTAAAAATATTTTATATGGAACATTTATCTTTCTAAAAAGATAAGATGCAATTTATACATTGCTGTACTATGTTTGAGATTCACACACAAATAATTTATAATAAAAAGTGGGATTGGTTGCACTTATAAGCTAATATATTTAGCAGATAATATTTTGGAATGAACATATGGAATGAAATCTATCAAATAAAATGAAATCTAAACTTAGTTTGGGATTTGGTGAATCCTTCATAAAGTTACTATAAAATAATGTTTGCAAAATAAACTTTGCAAAATTCCTACATAACATAATTTATCATGGTATATTGTATTTCTTAATCCTAGAAATCAAAAGATGTTTCATTAACAGAAGGCACATTAGCAGAAAGTCTGAGAGCTGCTGCAGAAGCTGCTGTAACACAAACAGGATTTACATATGATGAAAATACTGGCTTATATTATGACCATAGCACTGGATTCTATTATAATTCGGTAAAGTTTTTTTACATTGAATTTTAATTGTTGAATTGCAGAGGGGCATTGAATTACAGTAGGGTGATCCCATTTAATATTCATATTCTGAGATCAGTGATGCAATCAGAAAAGGAGTTTAATGTAACAGTATCAATTTAACATTGTTAAATGTATATTTTAAAACTAACCTAACAATGACAAAATAAAGCACTTTCATTGAATTAATTATACCAAAAATCTGGAAATACAGAAACTAAAACATAGCATCCAGAATTGTGCTACATGTATTTAACTGAAAAAATAATTCATCCAAAAATATTGAATAGAGGACAATAAAAGTCAGACTTGTTTTAATAGTAAAGCTTTATTTATAAAGATTACTTAGGCACTTTTAACTTGAAGGATTCTAAGAAGTGTGGAAAGATATGCACATTATATATTGACACAGCCAGTGTATATAATAAGAAATGCATTCAAAGAAAAAATATATATATAGTTGGGGGGAAGGGGAGAGAAAATAGGGATGAAGAAAAAAGGCATCAGAAAAAGATTTTTTCTATCTACTTTTTCTTTGTCTCTTCCTTACTGCTTCACTTTTTTTTCTTTGACTGACACAGTCAAAGTAAACAAAAGTACAAGCAACTGCAAGAAGGATGGTATTATACTTAACAGTTACACATTTGGTGCCAGCAATTCCATACCAGTTAGGTCTCAGACCTAAAATTTCCCAAGTTTTTTACAAGCTTCCAAAAGTCGATGATAGTAGAAACTATCCTTACCTTAAGGGGCAATGCAGGTATTCACTTGGATTAGGCAGACAGAATCTGTCTGAGATAAATAGTTTTGTAGATATTTGAGCTACATAGGGCTTTATTTATGAAAACTAGTACTTTGAATTCTGTTGTGAAATCTTTTGATATAGATAGTGAAATCACTATATGAAGTACAGTAATTGTTTACATATGGTCTTAAATAATAGTCTTACGTAAGGTGAATTACAGTAATTCATACAGTAGAAGACAAAAAGGCACGAGTGATATCTGTTACAAACAAAAGTAAAAATGTTGCCATTACTTTATTTGCTGGAATTAAAAGTTTAGCCAAGGACTACATTCAACATTACATAGATGGGTTTTTGCAGATATACCAAGACTTATTTTATGCCTCCCTCTCTACCACACACAGTGTATACATTGTTGCAGAACTTGTTCCAGAGTATTCACAATTGTCCAAAAAGAGTTGGGATGAGATATACAGTGAGGGAAAGCAGAATAATTGTTTGAATCAAATGACATCATTTTTAAAATCAAATGCTTTTATGGATAATATATCTTGCAAAGTGTTTTTACAAAATATATTGTCAAGTGTTATAGTATTTATCTGTCAAACTACATAGTAATATGTATAAAATACCAGATGTAAAGATATGGTGCATATTTAACTTTATTAAAGGAAAATCAGCTGTATTATGATCCAACCACTGGAATTTATTATTACTGTGATGTTGAAAGTGGCCGATACCAGTTCCACTCTCGAGTGGATCTACAGTCTTATGGAACTGAAACTCTTCAGAGCAGCAGAGACAGAAAAAGCAAAAAGAAACGAAAAGATGCAGAATGCTCTAGGACAAATGAGCACAAGGTATTTACTTAGTCAATGATTTTTAGTTTGTAAAAAGGCAGCTTGTGGTGCATTAGTAATAATAATCAAATGATAACTAAATGCAGTAAAATAGTATTCCCTGTTGATAGCGTTTATTGACCTCCTATGTACATATTTATGTCAAAGCAATTGTGTTGATCCCTCACACAGGCATGCATGCTCTGACAGAAATTACAGACACTTGTGCTCAGCAGGCATAAATCTGCATGTTTACTAAGTCCTATTGAATTCTATGACTCTTTGCTAAGTGAGTTTGTGTAAATTGCTGTTATGTTCAGACTGGATGCTTATACCCATTTATTTGGGGGTGAAAATTGGGATCCTTCTTTATTGAAATGGATCAGTAGAGACCTTCATTGTGAACTAAAAGCATAACAAATCCTATGTTTATTAAGTAATAAGATCCACTGAATTCAGTGGCTTTTACTTCAAGGTGTGATACTATGTACTCAATTGTGTTTGCCCTCCCACAGATAATAATTTTTTTTTTGGGGGGGGGTGTCTTTCCTTCAGGAAAATATGGTGATTATAATTTGAAATGCAGATCAATTATGGCAGCAGTTATTGTATATTTGATGTCACAATAATTCAGTGAAGTGTAATTTGTAGCTTTTTTCCTGATTATCTCAAGTCTAATTGGAACGGACAAAGATGTTTCCTTTCGGAATACTGAGTTGGACTATGACCCCCAATAAGCCGTACTTCCCAATAAAATTATTTTGATGATTTTAAAAATTTTATACTGATTATTGGAAGGAAATTTGATTTATTTGGTTTTTTGCCTTTAGATAGATTAAGGCAGGTCATTTAAGGTGTAAGTCATCAGAAATTATCTGTTCCTACAGATAATTAAAAAAAATAAATTTATGGGCTCTATATATGTTACACTTTGTCCTAAATAATGCATGAAGTTGCTTCTCCTGCTTTGAGGTAAGTAATATTTTGGCCTTAACAATAAATAAAATGAGTGGTAGATAAAACAAGGAACTTAAATTGTTTATGGCCTCATTGAAAGAATTTGGATCCTTAAAAGTGAATATAAAATAAATTAGCAGCAGCACTAAAACAGGCACAATTTCTTTCCCTTGGGAATTATAGGTTCTGGCTTTTGGATGCATTTTATAAGATACACCATCTTGGTTGAAAACTGTTGACAAAATGCAGCATGTTATCCAGTTAAAGATTATGGGAATAGGAGTTATAGTAATATATGGGTAGATAACCAGAAAAGTAACAATGAATTAACAAAACAATGGTTAACAGTCTTTCTCCCATAAAAAAACTACCCTGATAATTCTATCGGTTCCACCACAAAACCGCGATGCCCTTATCCGCGCCGACATAAATGCGGAGGCAAATCCGCGGCGTCCGAAGCGCTAAGAAAAAAACGACCCTACCGCCGCGACAACAGCGCGGTGACAGAAGGGCATTCTACATGCTTCGTTCTTTGCCTCCAAAGGTAGCCCTCCTCCTCCAGCTGACAGCGGCAGCGGGCACGGGCAAAGCGGGCTGCCTAGCAGCAGCAGCCCGCGGGAATGGTCCAGCTCAGCCGCGGAGGGCAGCAGGAAGCGGAGGAGGATGCGGCAGCGGAGGCGGCTGAGGCTCTCCCGGGCCGGCGAAGTGGGCTTGCCCGGTGGCGGCGGCCGCCTATCCAAGGAGATGTTGTTGAGGAAGAAGAGGGCGGCCTGCCTCTGCCGGGCAAGGCCGCTTCGCCGGCCCCGGGAGAGCCTCAGCCGTCGCCGCTGCTGCGTCCTCCTCCGCCGCCAGCGTCGGCGGCCCTGCTCGGCCCCCCGCGGGCTTCCTGCTGCCCCCCGTGGCTGTGCTGGACCCTTCCCGCAGGCTGCTGCTGCTGGGCAGCCCGCTTTGCCCTGTGCCCGCTGCCGCTGTCAGCTGGAGGAGGAGGGCTACCTTTGGAGGCAAAGAACGAAGTATGTAGAATGCCCTTCTGTCGCCGCGCTGTTGTCCCCGCGGTGATGACGTCGCGACTTTAGCGACGCGATTTAATCTCCGCTATTTTGCGTAGCGCGGTTTTGTCGTGCCACGAATTCTATCCAGAATATAATAGACTCACTTCTGTAAAAGAAACAACTGGTCTTGTCCTTCTCTTTTGTCAGTTGGAGCTATATGTTTATTCCAAAGAAGAGAAATTATGTTATTGTTGAGATGAAGACAAACTATAATTATTTTTTCCTGGGTTTACTGACAGAATTTGGAAATGATGCTTAGTTGGCCAGCTGTTTATTCTAACAGACTACTGAACTAAATGAAAATATAGGAAATGCTTTGGGGACAAAAGGCTAGTAGGAAAGTGACATCCCCAAGTGCAAGGCACAATTTGTTTAAAAAAGAAAAAAAAAATGTTGGGAGTAGTAAGGGAATGCAACCATTATATTTTGCCATACTTGTTAAATTGATCAAAGTGAATTCTCATTATCCTGCTATATACTCTCTGTGTATCTGTACACACACACAAATTTTAAAACTTAACTACATTCCTTTTTCTATAAATCTTCAGAATCTGAACACAGAAGAACAAAAGTCATCTAGCAGTCTGAATTGCCTTTTTGCCCCTAATGAACCAGGTTCTCCAGGAGAGGAAGAATTTCCAGATGTGAAAAAGGCTAAAGTGGACCTTGATACAAGAAACACTCAAAAGACTAAGGAATCTGTTACTGCCAACGGAAGTAGTATAAACGCAGAGTTTACTGCTAGTATAGAAGACAGTAGAACAGATACAGAAAGTGAGCCAGAAGAAGGTGAAATCACAGACACTGAACAGGAGGAATATAGCAGTGAAAATGAAGCGACAAGTGAAGAAACTGTAAATTCAGAAGATGTGGATAGTGAAGGTAAAATTAAAGGTTTTTTTGAAGGATCTTTTTATGAAGGATATTTAGGAATAATATTTGCAGATTGGAAACGATAAAAAATAATTGTTAGAAAATTGAATTATACACATTTGAATGCAAAACTGTCAAAATCAAGTTCTTCAGTGAAGTACATAAAATATCCCAATGTCCTGCTTATAAATATTGATCCATAATTAGAAAAATCTATCAAGTAAAAACTTACTGTGCACATAGTTCTTTATATGGATATTGATAGAAAAAAGTAAACATGGACTTGAAAACACATGTTCAGAAAAACTATTTTTACAAGTGGGCATAAGATGCTTATTGATATAAATTAGTTATTAAGATGGTAATACTCTTTAAAAAGTACTTAAAGTTCACAGAAAGTTCAATAACATTTAGTCTGCTGCTGAGAAAAAGTAAGTATCACTTCTGTTTTGTTCCAGACTGCTCCAGGAAAATAGACAATCAATGTAGTCCTCGATTTACGATCACAACTGAGCCCAAAATTTCTGTTGTGAGAAACTTGTGAATTTTGGCCCATTATATGGCCTTTATTGCCATAGTTGTTAAATGTATCACTGAAATTGTTAAGTTAGTAACATGGTTGTTAAATGAATTTGGCTTCCCCATTATTCTGCTTGTCAGAATGTCGCAAAAGGTAATCATATGATCCCAGGACACTGCACCTATCAGTTGCCAAGCATCTGAATTTTGATCAAATGACCATAAAAATACTGCAATGGTTGTAAGTGTGAAAAACAGTCATTAGTCACTTTTTTCAGTGCCGTGGTAACTGAACGGTCACTAAATGCATTGTTGTAAGGTGAAGATTACCTATACAGCTTTTCAGCGTTTGTTGATTTCTAAAATATAGAACTCTTAGGGATCATCCGTCTTTCAATTACTGCCATTAAATATCAACTAAATAAGAAGCAAATGTCTACATAATTAGGAATTCTGTTCTATTCATTCAGTGGCCAATGAAAGATGCTTAAGAGAAATCCACATGAATGTAATGGTATTATCTCATTCTCTTCTCCTCCCCCCCACTCTTCAAATTAACAAGATATGTAATACCTACAAATGCATTTCCCATAAGAGATTTTTCCTCTCAAATAACAGAATACAGCAGCTCTCTTCATTGCTGCTTTCACTTAATCTGACAAAGTTATTACTACATCAGTTTAGGATTAGCACATTGAAGTGGGGACATGTTCTCTCTGTTCATTTGGTTACTCTAAGATTATTTTAGCTGTATTAATGCTATATTCTTTTCTTATATATGCAATACCAAGAAGTATCTCTCTAGAGTTACAATGATTAGCATTGGTCTTTAATGGCTACACCTTGGGAAAACAAGTTTGCCAATTTTTCTCTTGTAGGTATGGCTGCATTATTCATATTTTAAGTTTTACATAGTTTTTGCGAATTTTATATATTGCTTCCACATATATATCTATATATTGGCTGAAAATCAAATATGGTTTCTAATTCTCTTTTGGGGATGCAGAGAAAAGTTTCTTATCCTGATACTGATTTATTTATTTAGATGAAGACAAGATCTGGCCACCTTGTATCAGAGTGATCGTAATTAGGTCACCAGTACTGCAGATGGGGTCTCTGTATATCATCACAGCTGTGAAACCTGCCACAATTGGAAGGTACCGCACAATTGTTAATGAGATGTCTAGATTTCTGTCTTAATTCCATCCTGTTTATTCATATTTGTAATATTTTTAATGATCATCTTCGTAATCAAGGCTTCATTTTGAATGAACCTGATTTCTTATATAAGTATTGATTATAATGAATGTACTGATTTACTATTTTAAAACAACTCAATTAGATTTTTTCATTAAAATACACACACAAAAACAGATGCATGTATATGTAACTGTATATATAGGAAGTGCACTGAGGAGACACAGATAAAAATGTCCTAAAGTTACGCCCACATGTGTTCTTTTTTAGTTTCCTTACTGCTGCTTCCTATCCTTGCATAAAAGGCATTTGAATCCATTGGGGTTGGGATTTTTTTTTCTTGTTTGTAAATTCCACTTTTTCTCTTGGTTTATTATCTCATTATAAGGCATTTTGGTGGACTCTTGAATCTGGTCTGCTGGATATGAGAAAATCAGCATTGTGTGTGTGTGCGCTCGCATGCATGCACAAGTAAGTGACTATCTGAATCTTGCTCCTTTCTAATAATAATCCCTTCTAAATCCACTGATGGACTTAACTGATGTCTCTGGACAATATTGGCAATAACTGATGGGCATTTCTGACAGTGCTGGATGAAATTACTATTTAATTCAGATTTACAGTAGGGTTTTGTAGAAATTTATGAAAATAACTAGATTCAAATGTTCCACAGTGAAGTGAAGAAGAAAAAAAGAATAAATTTGTACCTGGACATGGGCAAAATTTAGAGGACCTCCTCTAAGCCCATTTTAATGGAACCAGGGTATACCATTCATTATTTAACCAAATAAAAAAACAGTAAAAGATCATTCAACTTTTCTAATATGAAAAGTGCTATTTTACTAAAAAATAATTTTAGCCTCAAAATTCAGAGTTATATGTCTAGTGTACTTACAGATCTCAAAAGTTAATTTTTTTAAAAGTGTGTCTCTGGTAACCCAAAGGCTTCCAGCTGGCAATTAAAGGAATGCTGACATAATCACTAATGAGGGATTCTGCCAATGAAGTCGAGTCTGCCATGGACTGCTGAGGCTAGTCTTGCTTCTCAGTGAATATATGTGCCATGTATCCCCAGACTTTAACAATTACTTCTTTTTAACAGAGAGAAAGGGATGGAACATACCCTGCAGATTCCAGAGGCCTCTGTCAGCAAGGTAATTAATTCTTTAAGCATGTTTATGTAATTGGAAAGATGATTACAGCAGAAAAAAATTGATTTATTACATTTTAAATGTTTTACAATATTTATGTACTTGCTATCAAAATATTTTTCTGTTAGTTCCACGTGGAAGTATACTTTGATCATGAATTGCAAAGTTATGTTCTTGTGGATCAAGGCAGTCAGAATGGCACTGTGGTTAATGGAAACCAAATTCTTCAGGTGAGTATAACAAAGAAACATTCTTCTGGCTGATGTTGTTGACCCCTGCCTTTCCCCAGCACTTCAGATGGCCACTTCTCTATCCTTTCTGCTCAGCTGTGAAACTGCTAAATGCATGTTTTGCTGTGTCACATACAATCCTCTCTATACCTTTCTCTCTGAAGTAATGGTCCCAGGTTCTCTTGTTAATTTTCTGCTTCCCAGATCTCGTGTTCATTTATTTACAGCCTAAAACAAAAAGTGACCCCCATGTTCTGGAACACGGCGATGAAGTGAAGATTGGAGAAACTGTACTATCTTTTCATATACACCCTGGTAGTGAAACCTGCGATGGATGTGAACCAGGGCAAGTCAGAGCCCATCTTCGCCTTGATAAGAAAAATGAATGTTCTAGTAAGTAATGAAATATGGTTAACTTCTAAGGAAAAGTTAAAACAAAACATTATATTGAAAATAATATTGTATAGTTAAGTAAGTCAACCTGAAAAACTCTTAGATGTAGATATGTGGATCATCCAAAGATAGGAAACATTCAAGAGCTTTTTATGAGGCAATATATTATAAAACTCAGATAAGATAGAGAATAATAGAAAATTCAAGTCATTAAGCTTGCATGATTAGAGTCTTAAGATAAAGAAGAAAATGAGTTTATTTAATAAATTAGATTTATAAGATGTCATATACCAGTACTTTTTAGACTACTGAAAATGCTGATTTTTAGCAGTAACTGAGATTTGCTGAAAATTGCCTTAATATGTTAAAAATAAATATTTTTAGTACTGAAGCTTTTTATGTTTTTAATGCACAAAATATTCAACCTAATGGTGTTAGTCTAATGGTGTAAGCCCATGATGATGAACCTATGACACACGTGCCAGAGCTGGCACGCAGAGACCTCTCTGTGGGCATGTGCACCGTCGCCAGCTGCTCTTCATGTGTGCCAACCATCGGGTCTTCAGTGTCTGAAAATGGCCCCAAAAATGGCCATTTTCCAGGCTGTTTTGGGGCCTGAAAACAGCCTGAAAAACAGCCTGAAAATGGCCTGAAAACAGCCCAAAAAACAGCCAAAAAACAAGCATGTGTGCACTGCCCAGCTGGTCTTCAGGTTTCTGGCACTCCGGCATGCGCACATGCACTTATGTTCTGGTTTGGGCTCTTGGTGCCGAAAAGGTTCGCCATCACTGGTGTAAGCTAATGGTCTTAGCCATATTAAGCAGCCTGAATTCAAGAACTGAAACGTTTTCAAACTTAACTTTTTTCATCTTTGTTTTAAGTGACAGTCTCAAATTGTCTCTCAATTCAGGATGCTGAATATATAGGCATATATTTATATATTTTTTATTCAATTGACAGCTCTTATGCTATATTTGATCTAGATATATTAGAGGAAAATACAGTTCTTTGCCTCCTTTCTAGTTGGGGTCACCATTCTCACTGCTCAGTTTAGCATAAGATCCACCAAGATAAACTTTACAGATAGCTCAAAACAATATTTCTACATTGGGGGGCAAAGGGCTACATTTGTGCATGGGTTAGATTTTGGAATTTTACATTTGTGTTTTTTCCAAGTGAGAGGTGGTTTCTTAATATTAGTTCTATTCTCAGACATATTTTATATTTTGTTTGAAAATGAAAATTGGCTAGAAATAATGTTTTTTTCTATCAGTTTGCTGCTGAATTTTGATACCATGATTTCTGTTCTGGGAACTGCAAAAAAGTGTATAGGAGTTCATCTACCTGTCTACCCAAGAAAGTAGTTACTACACAGTAGTATAAGGACAAGAAGCTGAATTTAGATAATCAATATTCTCTGAAGTGAGCTTATTAGTCCTTTCTTACCATCTTCAGTTATAAGTGAAGCTAAAAAGTATCAAGTGTTAGAAGCTAAAAAGTATAGCGGTAGATAGACACATGTTGTCCTAATGTGTAGATAGCCACCTGACTATTAAAATAATATACACTTGTATCCTGCTCGTCGCAAAGCAATTGAACATAAAGCTTAGTCTTTCATCGACAGAAATAAATTAACTCAAATAATAAATAACTTAAGCTCCTTCACAGGTTTTATAATGGAAGGGGACGATAGTTGAATTTGGAAGGGGTTTTAAAGCTAGCTAATTTCATTAGGATTTAAGCCTTTGTGAGCAATAGTTCACTGGATGCATAGAATAGTTTGTTCTTATAGGACTTTAAATACATTGAGTGTGTTTAGCAAATAACAAATGTTCTTATATTTTTCCATTTGCTAATTGATAAGGTACTCAACCTTTTCCTCTCTGTCTCTACAATTAAAATCATGCCCATTCTAAACATCTGAGGAAGTGAGCTCCTGCTTGACAATGATGATGCACTAATATTAGTTAGTCTTGAAGATACTATGAGGTAGACCAATACATTTGTATAGGTGTAAGCCTAACATGGTTAATTTGATTCCTGTCTACATGCAGTAAGTTACTGGTTTTGTTATTTGATGAAATTCTTTGTATTTCAGTTGTTCCTTCATTGACAAAAGAGGAAAAGGAATTAGTTAGAAGAAAAGAATTAAAACAAATACGTGTAAAATATGGCTTACAGGTAGATTTATTTTTAAATGTATTCTTAATTGATAATGCATTTTGGAACTTATTTTAAACATTTGGACTATTCCGATATGCCTCAGTTATGATAGTCTGTAATATAGAATGAGATGTACTACAAATAAGAATCAGGATACCATATTGGATTGAAACTGTGGAGACATCAGCTCAAGTCCTTATTCAATCATGAAACTTATTTAGTAATTTTGAATTAGTCATTCTCTCTCACCCAAGATATTTTATGTGTCATGGGGATATACTGTCCTGCATTTCCAAAGAAAATGCAGGGTATAAATACATGAATTATACCCAATTTATGAATTATGTGAGCATTTAAACTAATTTATAGAAGTGTTTTTTGCCTGGTTGGACCACAAGCAAAGGCTCTGACAGTGTCCACATCACCATCATAAACATAATATTGCCTTTTAAAGGAGTTCATTTTTATAGTAACTTATGAATGTTAAAGCAGACCTACTGGATAAAATCAAAAGACCCTTCTAATCCAACACCTAGCTTCCTATTGTAGGTAATTAGCTCCTCCTCAAAAACTCACAAATAAGTGGGTTTTTAAAAAAACTATTTGGATGTACAGGTTGTTCTTGATTTAATAACAATGCATTTAGTGATGGAAGTAGAAAACAGCACTAAAAAGTGACATGGCTGGTTTTCACACATGACTATAACAACATAGTCACATGATCAGAATTTGGATGCTTGTCAATTGGCATGTATTTTTGACTGTTGCACTGTTCCAGGCAGAGGTGAGTTTCTTCTGGTTTGGCCTGGATCAGGCGAATTGGTAGTGGCGGCAGCTGGAGGCTCCACTCACCTGCCCGGACGCTTCTGCACATGCGCAAAAGCATCGCGCGTGAGCGTACACGAGAAAACCAATAGTAAAAAAAAAATTGGAAACCTACCACTGGTTCCAGGGTCATGTGATCACCATTTCTAACCTTCCCAGCTGGCTTCTGACAAGCAAAGTCAATGGGGGACTCCAGATCTACTTAATGACCACATGGTTCTATTAAACAGCTGCAGTGATTTGTTTAAGAACTGGGGCAAAAAAAGATTGTAAAATGGAGCACAACTCACTTAACTGTCTTTTTTAGCAACAAAAAAATTTGGGCTCTATTGTGATTGTAAGTCAAGGACTACCTGTACTCCAATTTGAATCTCAAATAAGAAAAACATGTTTCTGTTTCCTCTATTATGCATACTTTATGAGTCTGTGCCATTTTCTACCCCTCCTAGTCATTTCTTTCTAAATTAAAAGAATATAAATAATTCAGTCTGTTTTTTTAAGGTCTTTCATGCCCATTATTTTTATCACAATTTCCTGTTGCAATATATGTAACTAAGATTTTAAAAGTACCCTTAATTTATGAGATATGTTTTTGTTTTTAAAAGAATACAGAATATGAAGTTGATAAAGTTGTAAAAAATCCGAATTACAAAGACAGAGCAGGAAAGCGCCGTGAAACAGTTGGAAGTGAAGGGAACTTTTATAGAGATGATGCTCCAGCCTCTATACATGTGTAAGTTGGTTGGTTTCTTTTATTTTACATAATTAGAAGGTGTTGCACTAATACACAATATTGCAAGATTCAAATTTCTAAAAAAATCTAAAATAATTTCAAACATTACAAATATTGACTTAAAATAAGTCAAAACAACCAATGTTGTAGTCACAGCGAAGATTAAAATACATTAAAAGTATGGTAGATACAAGCACTTTAAATTGTTCTGATAAGGATTTGACATCTGCATTAATTGGAAGTCAGGATTGGTATAATATGATCAGAATAATAGGCACTGTAAAATATTATAGTTGCATGAAGTGTTCTTGGGGCTCTCTGAGCTTTGTTGTTTCCTTGCTTTTATTACCCAAACTAGGTAACATCATCAATGCTGTAAGGAATGAGATTTGCTCTCATTGTATATTCTAGTGGCTTGCCCTGTCAGTGTTGGTGATTATTTGGTTGGGCTATTTACTATTAACTTGTTTAGCAGTTCCTTGACTGGGGTATTGGTTCTTGATTAATGTTAATCTTGGTGTTAATCTCTGCTCATCTGTATGTAGATTGCTGGTGAGGTGTTTTGGTCATAATTGTATGTTAGCACTGGTACTCGGAGATATTCCCTTGCATAAGAAGGGATATTTTATATATAAATATATTTTCAAAATAAGTATTAAAATATAACCTGGTATCTTCCATTATTGGAAAATTTAAACAATTATAAAAATTTAAACAATTATTATTCCAACTCCTCTTTTCCATATTTGCTGTTTTACTTTTGAAGGGAAATTAGTGAGAATAACAAAGGACACAAACTATTGGAGAAGATGGGATGGAAGAAAGGAGAAGGACTCGGAAAAAGTGGTGGTGGAATAAAAGATCCAGTATGTATGGTTTTTTTTTCAGCAAGCAATCCCATATAAATAGGGTTCTTCTTAATTCTGTTTTATTTATCAAAAAGAACCCTGTTAAAATGAGTAGAATTTATTTTTAAGTATACTTGTGCTGTAGAATGAACAGGAATGGCCAATTCTGAGCGGGTCATAATTTATCCGACTGGCTGAAACTCTAATAAAGATTTTAATTACTTCTGGTTTCATCTGGGAAAAATCTTCAAAGGTTTTACGAGCAAGTAGACTATGATGTCTTGCCCGTCCTTTCCCTGAGCCCATAACCCTAATCCATGCTTATCTCCTTTCTGCTGCCACATGTAAATTCAAGTGCAAGATACCTGGCTTCCCTCCACCCCTCTTCATGATCTCCCAGCACCCATCTTCACCTGTGGCTACCAGTCTCCTGCCAGAGCCTATCTGCCCCTCCTCACTTGCCCAGTGTCTTTTGTTCCCTTATTTCCCTCCCACTGCTGCTGTGCACAGCATACCCAACCTTGCTCACTTGCTCTTCATCCCATCTTTTCATCGCCTTATTCTCCATTACATGCACTTTATTGCTGCTCTGTGCAAATATTGATGGTTTTGCATTTTCTCCTCTGTTCCCCATGTCAGAACAGCTCTGCTCTGAATGTTATGTGTTATATTCAGGCACAGACTCAGAATGCGTATTCTAGCCTCTGCCTGAATATAACACATGTGCTTTGAACAACTATTGCTTGTTCCATGCATGCAACATTTCACAATCCCTACTACTACTACTCAGTATTAAAATATCTGTGATTTGGAACTGACCATCCTGACAATGTAGTATATACGAGCAAACCATTCCAATGAGATGCTTTTACATTGTTCAGGAACAATAGCAGAGCATATATTCAATCATTAAAACAAAAGCTGCATTTTTTGTAAGATTGGTGCAGCTATCTCCCAACAGCCTGGAAACAGCTATAGTAAAGTAGCTGTGCATTTGTTTACATGCAGAGGCATCTGCGTAAACCTTTCAAAATATATGGTGTTTCTATCATTGAAAAGTTGACTTTATACATGATAGTTTGCTTTGCAAAACACCTCTTTCAAATGTTTTGCACAATCCTACAAACAGGCATATGGAGTTGCAAATAACTGTCATTTTTGACCAAATGCAAGGTTTTGCTTTAAAAGCAAAGGATTCTAGACACAAATGTCACGTGAAATTGTATTTGCAAGGATATGGTTTCTGCACTGTAATACATTTACTGGAACTGATAAAGCAAACAAATTCAAATTTCTAAGTGGCCTTTTCATTTTTACTGCTTACTAACAAGCCTAAGAAACATGATATGCATGCATAATATGCATGGCTGTCTTGCTTACATGATATGTAACAGGGTTAAGAAATTAAGAAACCTGGTCTGAAACAGCAGTAAGACACAAGGATGATTAAATTTGGAAAAAATCTTTCAAACTGTAAGAGCTTTTGTCAGAGGTGATAAGTTCAGTTTTTCAGATCTGATCATTTATTAGGGAAACTGGGAATTAAACCTCAGTGTCTGAATGCTGGCTGCTAAACTCACATTAGGCTTAATTAAGTTGTCTAAGAAAAATGACGTTTTTCATATATGATAAGATTAAATGAACTAGTAGTCCACTTGATTGAAACATACATTGAAATTTGACATGGCATATTTACTTGTTTTGTTAAAACAAATTAGTGTTTAAAACATTTGAATATACTGGAAATCTTTCAATTACTGTAATATCTGATCTTGTAATATACTTGATAAAATCTACTATGCAGTGTGATTTCCCCATCTTCTCCCTCTCTCTCTAGCCTGAATATATTTTCAGAATGTGGCCAGAAGAACAAAGTATATCAGGCCATATATTTCTATATGTTATTATATTTTCCCATTGGCCATTTTGGGTGTCTTAGTGCCTCAAGATAGATGGTCTTGTATATGCAAAGCATGAATACACACCAATAATACCTTAATATTTTAGCAAAGTAGTAAGAACATTATTTCCAGGTTCTGCACACAACAGTGTTTTTCTATGTCTAAAAAAATAATTATAATTATGGAATGCATATTTATTGAATTTAATTTATAAAAATTCAATGTTTAACAGATCAAACTTCAGTTACACAGAAAGCATGCAGGCTTAGGTGCAAGTATGCCTATTTCTGCTGAAGAGATTGAGATCATCAGTACCAAAAACAAAAGGAACTGGGAAAAAGCAAGAGAAAGATTTGCAGAAACATTTCAGGATTCTAAAACTCTGCAAAAATGCACCGAAGAATCTAACCCAAATTAGAAGAGCAGCAGATTTAAATTCATAATTTGTTAGCTTCTTTATGTAATTATGGTTTTTTTTCCTTTAAAGGTGGAAATGTATTTGTTGTATATTAACTGCTATATGCACTCACTTAATTGTAAAGTACTGTCATTGTACATGTTGATTTGCTTCTCTAACACCAATTGTAATCATAAGATGTGTATGGCCTGAAACGGTCCAGTTCTTTTTGAAGAGATTTGGAAGCAAGTATGAGGGTAATTGAGGATTTTTTTTAATTCTACCATTTTGTTGAAATAATTTGTCACTTTTTTGATTCCTCATGGATCTCAAAGGAGTCTTTGGCCTGATGCAACAGAAAGTAAGAAACAAGAGCCAAAAGTAAAGCAATACTGATACATCTCACTTTCATAAAATGAAATCAATAGATTTTCTAAAATTAGACAACAATTCTGTTCTAATGCAATATCACTATTTTTGGTGAGAAAATAATATACATAATGCCATATACAAGGTCTTATTTTCTTCTGTGAAGAATTCTAAGGGTTGTACATTAAGCTTCTAATATTCTATTCAGGTAGCATGTTTAGAAAATTATAATAGTCTGATCTGTACTTTTCAGCATTCAGAATTACACAATTCAGGGGCTGAACTATTATAAAATTCAGAATCTTCCTGGAATCAGTGATTGTTTTTAATGACAGGGAAGGCTGTTTCTACTCCAGTTTAGCTTTTTCAATATGCAGGGAATTCTGAGGTAGGAAAAGCAATCATAGATTTAGAAGTGGCACAGTCTAGGACTTTGGTACCATAAACTAGTCTTGAAGTTTTAGCTCTATTAGCCTTCTTATCTTCAGTCTGTACTGCCATACACCTTAAGATTTGTAAAAGACAAGCACTATTTATTAATCTTTGTCCGTTGCTGGCAATGGAATTTAGGCTGGATTCTATTTTTTTCTCCATTTTTCTTCAAAGTAGAGACTGAACATTTATTTATTGAAATGTTAATAAACATGCTTTCAAAAGATGCGCTGTGAATTTGTGTCTATGGAGATTCTCAGTCATCCAGGTCATGACACGAAATTTTTATAAGTTTTGTAATTATATAGAATAATTGCATTGTGGGTAATTAATCTGAACAATGGCTAATAGACCAATACTTGGTTTTATTTTTGGTTTTTTTAAGATGTTTGAATTTTTACATCAAAGATCATTCAGCCCACATTTCATCTAAATATCACTATTTAAATTTCTAGAGGTGAAACTGATTTAATTTTAAAACTATTTAATCTTTCAGATTAAATTACTGGGTTTGAGGTGGCATGTTCATTCTTAAGTAATCAAAAATGCCTTCAGTTCTTTAAATGGCATCTATTACAGCTCCATCATGTCTACTTCCTTAGCTCAGACAACAAATAATAATAAATTGTATTGAAATAATTGTAACATAATGTTAATATCAAGCATCCACATAGTTCTGTCATCCTCAAACAGTAATGTTTCAGCAACAGACATGTTTTATACAATTGTTTTCAATTGCTTTGTTCTGCCTAAGAACAAAATGATAGTCATGATAGTTTAAATTATAATTTAGAAATGAAACTGAACCTTTTCACACAAAAACAAGACAATTCTCAAAGCACGGCAGCATGCGTTTACGTATTAATAGAATTAGGACCAAGGCAGCATATATTTGATAATATATTTTTATTGAAGAATGTTTAAATAGGTTCACATAAGTGTGGAAAGTTGAAAGGTACTTGAATATGTTGAGTTTGAATATGAAACCAAATGTTTGATTTTGCTTTAGAAGTACATAACAGAGGGCCTAAATTCTTTGAAAGTATTGCCACAATACTACATTTTTTAATGCAATAAGTGAAAATGTTAAATATATGTATGGAAGTTCATCAACTACAATATGAAAAAGTTATATAACAAATGTAACAACATAGGTGATTCTACAGTAGACTTAGATACATATTTAAAACTGCTCTATAAAGGGCATGTTGAAAGGAAATCTTAAGTACGATATCTTGTTTGATGTTTATATCCTACTGTAGCAAGATCTCTGTTTTTCTGTTTTTTGATCATCCTATTGGAAGGAAAACAGGTTTGAATTAATATTTACCATATAATTAATCTACATCTACATCTAAATTCAGGTATGCAACCCATTGTGCTATAGTTACAAATCACTCAAAATTTTATATTGTTTCAAGATCAAACATGATTTACAAAATGCTATTAATACTAGAAAAGCTACTTTAAGCTGTCATGACATTTGAGAAAAATATGTGCAAGTAGCAACGATATTCCTATATCTAGTAAGTTAAAGGAATGTGACTTGCTTTTGCACAATTTGATTTTGGAGGTTATAACCAATAAATGCAGTACTTGGAACTGCCTTATTTTCTCAGACCTCCTTCGTGGACCACTTATTAATTACACAAGAGGCAGTAACATTATTTAGTCCTAGAGATTTCATAGGCAGTATATGATACTGTATCTGGAAAAGTCACAGTCAGAGAACTTATACAACAATGAAGAATTGGCTTTGGCCCAAGAGTGAAAGTTATTTTATTAAAAATATTATTTTCATTGTGGTACAATAAAAGTATCTGCCAATTCTTCTTCACTCGCCCCCAAATACAAATAACAGTTCCGGAGATATACTGAACAAATGAACTGAAAATGCACGTAGTTTAAGAATATAAATTTTGTGATTTTTGACATTTAGAGTGCAGGCAAATAAACCTCAGTGTATTTAGTTTGTCTTATTGTCCCAACATACACGTGTAAGCATCACTGATGTAATAATCTACTAAATAAGGGCCCCCAGATACTCTTGCTGCTGGCAACGTGCGAGCTTGAAAGGCTAAGGCGCAATTGTGTGGGTTTTTTGCTCCACGTGCACCAGTAGAACAGTTTAACTTTGAAAAGAATGTAAAATCTTGTTTATCCTAAAGATATGTGCACATTTCCTAAGATCTTTAGCTTTAATTACACTAGGAATTACACTTTATGTTTATAAGAAGTGTCTCTTTTTCTGCTTAAAAGGTGGGAGTAAAAATCATTCTCAACTTTTTTTTTTAACATCAAACATTGTTAAACTAAGTTACAAAAAAAAAATCATTAGCAAGCTACGCCATGCTTCCTTTTGTCTACTTTTAGATTTTTACTTTTAGGACAAGCTATACATCCATGCAAAGAAAAGGTTTTGTGATCTAACGTTTCTATTCCCGCCCATTTTGTTTGGATTTATTTGGATTGTTTTTCCAACTACTTACCCTTCGCGGCAAGATCTTCCAAATTGTAAGCAGTTTTAATCTACCCAACTTATTTTTACTAAGTCCTGACGTTTATAGAATGCTCCCGACAACAACAATAATAGCCTTACGAAAAGCAATCGCGCTATCCTTTTAAAAACACGAGAGAGAAAGTATCCTCACCCATTCCCCGATTTTCCCCATCGTCTTCCGCTTTTGAGGGACGGGCCGTCACGTGCTTTCCCTAAAAGAACCCGCGCGCAATTTTATCACTGTTGTTTTCTGCATTTCAACTGACAATTCCTTTAACTGGCTGAAGGATTCTGGGAGTTGAAGTCCACACATCTTAATGTTGCCAAGTTTGAGAAACGCCGCTCAGAGTCTCTTGGTTTCTGGTGCCTTAACTGTTACACCAAACTGACTCTCCTATTTTATATTTATAGAAAACTTAATCTTATAAAGGTGCCACCATATCTCTTTATAGCTCATATTTTATATCCTGTAACTCCCATTAAAGATATGTAATGGTCCAGTACACTGACTCCACAACCTCTGATCTGTAGTATTGAACAGCCAAAGCCAAAATGCTGTTTGCATTTCTCTGCCAGAAAATTCCATTTACTCTTTAGATTCCCTCAAGATGAAGATGAACCTTTAGAAAAGCCTTAGCAGTGGATTGATGTTTGGCCAGCTAGACTGGATATTAAGGGTGAGAAGACTATTCCCTAGCCTGTAGTTTGGTGACCCAGAATATGATCTGAATTTCACCTGAGTCTTATTTTTAAAGAGATACATATTAAATAAGCACACCAAATTGTGTACTGCATTTGCCATCTTTTCTGGGAGAAGTACAAATAATTCTTGTTCAAATAGCTATTCCTTCAGTGACTGTTAGAACTTATAATTGTGCTGAACAATTATAGAACTTATAGCCGGCCCTTTGCAGTGTTTCCCTTGTCCCATTTTCACGATCCAGGTGCTCAGAATTACCCACGTGATGTTATTGCATTTAACAACAGTGGGGATTCCCTTAATGACAGCAGCCAGAAGTGCTGGAACTGCTGTCACTATGTGCTGTGGTCATTTTTTAAAAAAAATATTTTTATTAAATGTATATTGCTGCCTATTTGCCCATGGCAATTCCAGGTGGCT
Organism: Thamnophis elegans; assembly: GCF_009769535.1. NCBI lineage: Eukaryota > Metazoa > Chordata > Lepidosauria > Squamata > Natricidae > Thamnophis > Thamnophis elegans. The sequence continues at coordinate 115,039,361 of NC_045543.1, forward strand.
TACAGACATCATGCTTTATGACTGTGTTGCTTAGCCATGAAAATTCCAGTTCCGATTACCATCATTAACAGAATACTGTAGTGTTAAAACTTCCAGGATTTGTAGATTTTTGTTCCAATTTCTCCTTTTGGCCACTAGAGGCCTCCATAGCTATACAAGACTCAATCAGCACTCTTGGATGAGCTGTAAAGAATAAGTGTGAAAGGAATAACAGTACGGTAGTTAAAAATCCTGGTAACTATTTCTTAGCAAAGGAAATTCTGGTGCAAATACCATCATTAAATAAGGACCAGATGAATTTTTTCCATGATTGCCTTTAGAACATTTCTATAAGAGATCTTTGCATCAATTCTAGACTTGGTCAATATCATAGTATTGGTCATGTCCGAGATCTGAATCAATGTAAGGCTAAAAAATTTTTTAAAAGGTTCTTATCTGGTACATCCAAAATTGTAACAAAAGTAATTTACTGATTTGTTTACATGAAATTTGCAGAGCTTGTAGGTGAAAATTTGCCCCACTCCATCTCCTGTTCCCATAGGTCAAGGGTCTCAACCCATGGTCCAAGGACAGCACTGGTCCATGGCATGTAAGCAACCAGGCCACACAAACAAGCGAAGCCCCATTCACGGAATGCAGACAGTACGCAAAATCATACTCCCTCCATTCTGCAGAAAAAAGCTTTCTCCATGGAACTGATCCCTGATACCCAAAAGGTTGGGGACCATTCTACAGGTGTTCAGTTCTCAGCAGTGGTCTGAACGAGAAAAATAAACATATTTATGTAGATTTGGAAAGGCCACCCAGCTCCCAAAGGACTCTGGGCAGCTTACATAGTTCAAAGACGTTTTTAAAAAAGTACACCTGAATAACATCACCCACTGCAAAAAAAAAAAAAAAAAAACCAACCACATTGCTCAACAAACCAACAACCTTAGGCCTGGAGCAAAGAAACTTTTCAAAGACTTATAGAACCGTGCAGGGTGGAAGCCATGCACACCTCTGGGGAGATTCTGTGCCAGAGGGCAGACACATTGACAGAGAAGGCATGTCTCTGGATGCTACTAGGTGGCATTGTTTAAATGAAGACATCCGGATAGTCCCTAGTGTATCTTATTGGATAAGCAGAAATAGCTTATTGAATAGGCAGAAATACCATAACTGGAGACAAGTGGTGCCTTAACACCCTGTGCCATTGTTGTGGCCTGCAAGCTGCCAGCAGAACTGGCGGCAGACTTGGACGATGGGGAGGTTGGGGAGGAACTTGGGCCAATTCTGGAGTTTGGAGAAGGCTCTCATGGATGCTCTGCGTCGGACACAGAGATCGAGCCAGGGCTGTCCGACATTTCCCAGCCACCGGAGAGGCAGCTGCCTTTGGAGGCTGAGATGAGTGAGGAGGAAGAACAGCTGGGGCCTGTTCCAGATGCACATATGCACAGAGCCATTAGGAGATGTGAACAACTGGGGACAAGGAGTTGACTCAGGAAACAAAACACACTTGGACGCTGAATAGTCCCTCCCTGGCTGGGGAATAAATAGAAGGAAAGAGGAGTGGTTGTCGTAGGAGACAACAGTTCATATTTCTGAAGATTTTGCTCATTGTGTTTTGTGCCACAAAGACTGCTTGCCAGAACTTAATTTGGAGTCTTTCAGCTGGGAACTCATAGCCTCGCAATTATTTCAAGGAACTGATAAGGTCTGTTACTGCAGTTAAGTCCTTGAAGTACTATAGCCTGGACTTTTTGGTGGGTGAATTTAATTAATTAACAAGAGGTAAATAAAGTGGGGGGGTTTTGTGACAAGGAGTCTGTTTCTTGCTTCTGTTAAGGCTAGGTCAGAACAGAACATGAAGATTTTTTAGCTGACAACTGGCATCTTAAATTGCACCTAATTAGCCTATTATGGACAAAATAAACGACAAAGTAAATGGAAATTGCATCCCTACTAATTTTTAAAAAAATATAACCAAGGTCAAATCCAGTTCTTCTTGAAATGAACAGTAGGTTTTGCCACCCCTTGCTTTTTATACCTCTTTGTACACGGCCTAAAACAAAATTGGTAGCTTGTTATTACTGAAAGAGAGCTACAGCGAATGACTGAAATGGGCTATGTTCAGATCAATTCACAGATATTATCCCTGTTTTCTGTTATTTTAGTGGAGGATGTAGAAAGACTCTGAAACTGACCCTGAAATAATTTAACTATATCTTCCCTTTGTGGTTATATTGAATGGAAATCAAATCAGAATATGTTTTTACTTCAGTGTGTTTGGAGGCTAAAATATTTATTTTCTGTTATTGATCAAAGCCTACATTTTCACAGCTCAACAATATGGTAGATTCTGTGAGGTTGCTTGGCATAGCTGCCGTCTTCCCTTACTCATTAACTGTATTTACTATCAAGAGGGATTGTTTTCTGGTGAAGGCCTCAGACCATTTTGCAGATGGGAGGAACAAAAGTGAGTGCATCTACACTCCTTCTTACACTTTCTCTGATACATGCACATTATCTACATTTCTATTATACACACACATACATATACATATGCATATACCCCGCGGCTTACGATCATAATTGAACTCAAAATTTTTGTGGCTAAACAAAACAGTGATTAAATGAGTTTTGCCCCATTTTATAATTGTGTTTTGCACAGTTGTTAAGTGAATCATTGCAGTTGTTAAGTTAGTAACACAGTTGTTAAGTGAATTGACTTTGCTTGTCAGAAGATCGCAAAGGGTGATAACACTGGGACACCGTCATAAATATGAGTCAGTTGCCAAGCATCTGAATTTGGATCACATGACCATAGGGATGCTGCAAAAATCATAAATGTGAAAATTTGTCATCAATCACTTTTTTCAGTGCTGTTGTAACTTTGAAGCATCACTAAATGAATTGTTGAAGACTGCATATACACATACACAATTGTAACTTTGTACTGTCACTAAATGAGTTGCTAATTTTAAGACTACATATACACATATCAATAGTGGGTTTCAAATTTTTTTAGAACCTCTTCTGTAGATGTGGCTGCTTTGTGGGAGTGGCTTGCCAGCCGTGTGACCGGGTGGGAGTGGCTTGGCAGTCATGTGACTGGGTGAGCATGGCCAACTTGTAAAATGTGGTGAAACTCACTAGACAACGCTCTTGCTTAGCAACCAAAATGTTGGCTCAGAAACTCTGACATTTGAAGCAGTCAAGTCTTAAAGCTGTCAAGTTACAAGACCCTTGGACCCTTAACCCTTTTAAAAAAAAACAATGGTGTTCAAACTTGACAGCTTTAAGACTTGTGGACTTCAATTCCCAGAATTCTTCCTCCAGTCATGTTGGCTCAGGAACTCTAGCATTGAATTGTGCAAGTCTTAAAGCTGTCAACCTTGCACCCCTAACCCTATAGAAAAAAAAACCCAGGGGTGTTCAAACTTGACAGCTTTAAGACTTTAAGGTTTAGATAGGACTCTTAGAGGCAGGCGGGGCAATTGGTGAGCCAGCCAATCATGAGCGGCGGGCGAGGCAAGCGTGGTGCGGACGGGCAGGGGGAGGGAGCAGGAACCGGTTCTAAATGGCACGGTAGATTTGTGGAACCTCTGCTATAGAAGAGGTTAAAACTGGCAGGAACCCACCCCTCACACATACACATATACATCAGCAGATTTTTCTGCTGATCCCTCTTTCATTTTTGTCATGGTTTCCTGAATTTTTTATTACTTTGCTATAATTTCATTATATTTTATGAACATATTCATCTTTTAGTGAATCTCAAGCTTTGAATTTTGCTGTTTTAATATAAAAAGGGCACATTGATATCTCAGATAAAGTCTCTAAATCAGGGCTATCAAACTTGTGACCCATGGGCCAGTTGCATCACATGCTGGCCAAGCCTGTGCCTAGTTTAGCAAAGGGGGGGGGGCAGTCGTGATACATCACATGATGCCGCCGTGACAACGTGAGTTTGACATCCCTGCTCTAAATGAAGAGTTGACATGCCAAGGAATTAAACTTAATCAGATCTTTCCAAAAATTATTCATATGTTTTGGGGTCCAAATTCACATTGTGAAACCTAGGAAATCATTTGGTATACAGTAACTGGGATGTCCTATACGTGGCAAATATTATTGAAATGAGTTAACATGAACAGGTCTTGATTTTAATTAATACGGTATTGTAGAGAGTTTTATAGATACGTCATTGCCACAAGAGGAAGTCTATGCAGCAATATTAGTAAACTTGCCTTAAGTTGTTTCCTTGGGTCTCCACATTCTCATTCTGTATCTTTTCACTTCAAAAGGACTGCTCGAACTATGCATATTTATGCACAAAGAAGCCTTACACCCCCTCCATAAATAATGATTGTCACAGATTCAGGAGGCACTGGGCTTTGTTGCATTTTGCACTGTGCTTCACCTGTCACTCCCTACCAGTGAAATGAAGAACAGGAATAAGTGCAGCAGTGAAAAAACAGTTCTTCATAAAATACAGAGACCTTCATTTTAGAGGTTTGAAAGCACTCGAAAAGTGTGACGGCAGAACTAAGTAGGTTTGGCTGACGATAATTTGTTGTCTTAGAGCGTCCAAAGGATGAGATTTTTTTAAAAAAAATCTGTAGCTGTAATGGTGTGATCAAACTCTACCTGTTTTTCTTCCATTCTTTGTACAAAAACTGATAAGACTGACTATAGGTAAAGGTAAAGGGTCCCCTCGCACATATGTACTAGTCATTCCCGACACTAGGGGGTGGTGCTCATCTCCGTTTCAAAGCCAAAGAGCCGGCATTGTTGAAGATATATCTTTTGTAAGGAATTACAAAATAACTTTGCCTTTTATTTAAGAGTTCCACCAACATTCTCAGAGGTTCCTGCACTTATGGCATTAAGTTCAGAGATGAGAATATGGAGGCAAGGACTTTATCGGTCACTGCTCTGAGACTCTGAATTGAGGATTCTAGTCGATTCATTACTTCAGGGTGTGCCAAAGCCTGTTCTGTTGTTACATCATACGGTAATTTACTACAAAAAGAGAGAAGAAAATGATAATCTACAGAGCACAGAAGAATTAATATTTTATTGAACATTTTTATTGAAGAGCCAAGGTGGCGCAGTGGTTAAATGCAGCACTGCAGGCTGACTGCTAGATCAGCAGTTCAGCGGTTCAAATCTCACCGGCTCAGGGTTGACTCAGCCTTCCATCCTTCCGAGGTGGGTAAAATGAGGACCCGGATTATTGGGGGCAATATGCTGACTCTCTGTAAACCGCTTAGAGAGGGCTGAAAGCCCTATGAAGGAGTATATAAGTCTACTGCTATTTTAAAAAATTATACTTTAGCTATTTTATATGTTAATGAATCTGCTGGATTGATTATAATTATAAGCATCATAGCTTATTTTAATAATAAAGGTAAAGGTTCCCCCTTGCACATATGTCCTAGTCATTCACAAATCTAGGGGGCAGTGCTCATCTCCGTTTCAAAGCTGAAGAGCCAGTGCTGTCCGAAAACATCTCCATGGTCATGTGGCCTGCCGAAGGTGTATGGAACACTGTTACCTTCCCACCAAGGTGGTCCTTATTTTTCTACTTGCATTTTACATGCTTTCAAACTGCTAAGTTGGCAGTAGCTGGGACAAGTAATGGGAGCTCACTCTGTTATGCAGCACTAGGGATTCAAACTGCCAACCTGCCACTGATTGACAAGCTTTTTTCTGTAGGTATTAAGGAAGCCGTATGCTGATCAGTTAAGTTGAATTGACTCCAACTTTATCCTGCAATATTTGGACTGGGACTTATTAACAGTTGGATTATAATATTGTGATTCCTCCCCCTCATTCCATCAGGCAACAATCTTTTATTGTTATATACTGGAAGAAATAGATTTTGCAATATTCTGCAGTTTCTGATTATAGGGTTTGTTATTTGCAAAATCCTTAGCCCCTGTCCTTTGAACATCTGGAAGCCACAGGGTGGTGCTTGGATCTTGGCTTCTGGTTTTGGTCTTAATTGTTGTTCATTAATGTTTACATCAATTGTCGTGTTAGCCCATCACCAGCTGGCACTTCTCAAATGATCTCATCTTAGCTTGCTGACCACCTGTATCACTTTAGGGGCCAAGTATTGTTCTTCATGAGCTTCCTTTGTTTCATTTTCTGGCCATTCATTCTTGTTGGCTTTGTGTTCATGGGGATAATTCCGACAGCATTAAAGAACATATGACAAAGTTTCCCAATAAATTTTATTTTGAGAATGCCTTGACCACAGTTATGTTCAGGTGCTGATGGATCAAGAATATTTAAAATGGAGAGGGGATTCAGTTTGCTATTACTTTTAAGATTTAATGGCTGGATAAAGGTAGTTAAGTTACAGGAATTCATGCTGTACGCTACTAACCTCCAAGTTGAAGAGGCATTTGGGATTTATAATATGGAATAACTATCTTTGACAACCATTTCAAAGCTCTAACTGTTACATAGCTTAGCTGCTAAAATTGTCATAGATCTGTAGGTCACCTTGGAGATTTAATTTCCTTGGCTGAAATTTGGCAGCAAACCATCAGAATTTGCCTGCACAATTTTCCTTTTAAAAGGAACAAGTACTTAAAAATGTCTTGCTTAGCAACAGAAATGTTGGGGTCAATTATGGTCAGAAATCAAGGACTATCTATACTGACCTTTAATACCAACATAGTATTTCAGTCACTAACTTGGTTGACAATAATCCCTTGCAGTTGCTGGGTACTCCCTCCTTCGGGTCTCTAGGTTTTATTCTGGATTCAGTTATAGCACAAAGGTGTCAAATTTGTGGCATCATGTTGCCATTACGTGAGATTTTGTGACATTTTGCCCCTTCATAGAGGTGGGTGTGGCCTGTGCATGGCACATCAGGCCTACAGACCGCCAGTTTGACACCCCTGTTAATATAGCAGAAATGTTAAAGCAAAGGAAAAAAGATCAACAAGCATGTTAAAAATTACAATGTTGTATGAAAGGCTTTGGAGAATGAAAAAGTCTTTGCCACCGAAAAAAATATAGAAGCAGGTCACAGAGGAGTCAATTTTGCTAAGAATATTGAATAATCACCAGTACTTCACCTGTACTGACCAGCCATTTCTTAGCTGAGGACATCTAAAAGAAAGATCCCATGGGGACATGAATCAGAAGAAGGGTTTCTCCAAATGTAAAAGTATCAAATTGTAATTGTGGAGGACTTTCAGAATGAAAGTGAAATGTGCATTTTATTTCACTGTATGCTCAGTAGATATTAATCTGCACCACACACACACACATACACAATGTGATAGATATATCAATTACAATTAGCTGTCACATTAAAAAAAAAACCTCTAGTATGATTTGTTATTTCCTGGGAGAAAACAAATTCCTTCCTAGTAGCATTTAAATCACCGATTCTGGCTTAGAAGAAGAAACCATACTCTCACGATGGCTCTTATATTAATGCAAGAATCTTTGCAGAATACAATTGATTTCAGATGTGAAATAAGTGCCCAAAGGAGATTTGACAAAAAAAACAACAACCCCAAAACCCTCAGAATATTGGCAGCTGGCAATGTATTTTCTTTTTATTAGATTTTGCAACCAGGGATCTTTGGAATTGAATCAGGTACTTTTATTTTCAAATATCTTTAGTTTTAAGAATAATGATCCAGTTGGTGACTACTGGATAGGTCAAATTACAAAGCAAATAGACTCGGTGGCTCAGTGGGTAAGACGCTGAGCTTGTCTATCAGAAAAGGTTGGCAGTTCAGCGGTTCGAATCCTAGCGCTGCATAATGGAGTGAGCTCCTGTTACTTGTCCCAGCTTCTGCCAACCTAGCAGTTCGAAAGCATGTAAAAATGTAAGTAGAAAAATAGGAACCACCTTTGGTGGGGAGGTAACACCATTTGTTGCGCTTTCGGTGTTTAGTCATGCCGGCTACATGACCATGGATACTCGGCTTTGAAACGGAGATGAGTACCGCCCCCTAGAGCCGGGAACGACTAGTACATATGTGCAAGGGGAACCTTTACTTTTACCTTTGATTATTTTGTGGTATCTGCTTTTCATCGGCTATCTCATGGTTGCTTTGCAAAAAGGTTTTTTTTAGCAGGATATGCAGTCTCATTCATACATTTAAGATCGTGGCTTATTTTTGAAACACCCACAGCACCATGCCTTTTCATGGTTCTAAGTAGGATGTTCTCCACCTAAAAGTATCTCACATTGGTACAAAAACCTGAATCGTACTCACCCCAAATACAGCAACCATGCCTTGACTGAAACTGTTTCAGCTATAATGCATGTTCTTCTACGTTTCTTATTTGGGGAAATTGAATTGAGAGTCATGATATGATCAAGATGGATTGTTTTTGCTGCTCTATCCTTCTGAGGCAGATAACAATCTGGAACTGCCCCCTATAGTATTTTGTGACAGGAGATTTCTGGCTATTGCTGGAACTTTAGGAAGCTGCAGTTACCGAAAAGGCACCGGCTCTTCTTACAACAATGTCAGCAGAAGCCGGAGTCTTTTAAGAATCGGAAATGCAAGGAAAGTGAGGTGAGAGAAGTATGAAAACTGATAGAGGAACTGTAACCATAACTGATCTTAGCTGGAAGCGTTATATACCCAATGTTTCTGTTGCAACATCTAAGCTTTGAAGCAAACAGCCCAGTGAAATGCATCTGGCTTGCTGAAAATAAATGGACACTGGAAAAAAAAATCTAAAGCCATTTTGGCTTGAACAGCACTATTTCCAGCCTAAGAATGACTTCTTTAAAAGTGAATGGAAGTAGCCACCAGAGTTTGAATGTACCACATGGAAAGGTAAAGCATGAATGATGGGCAATGTTAGAGATGCATTAAACAGAAAGGAAAACTGAAGAACAGGGTTAGTACGTGATTTCTTCTCACAGTAAATGTATTTTAATTATGTTGTGCGGTGGTCAATGTTACATAATTAGTTCCCCCCCCCCCCATCTCCTCTCTCTGAATGATACCCAGTCGGTTACACAGTTTCTCCCTACTTCAGTTCCACTAGTGGTCCATTAGTATCAAATACAATTGGATGCTTTTAATTTTGCTAAATAATACAATGGGAGGATTAGATAATGAATGGAATCAATGTGTCCTAAGTGCTGGAATCAGGATTGATTTTGTGTTTCATATCCTGGAAATGACTAAACTGTGATTGTCATCTGTCAGGAAATTATGGTTGCTGTTGCTAATTGCAACAAATGTACCATTATATTTAACCAATGTCTGACTTGTTACTCTTCTATACCTCCTTGAATTCATGGAGGCAGAGAGTCCTTTGTAAGGATATAAGATAAACAAAGAATAATTTGTTTCTGTTTCTCTGATATATTTTCTACGTTACTTGCAGATTCTGGCTGTAAAACCAACCATTCATGTTTGAAGACAACAGATAAGCCGCTTAATGCTTATGTAGCAATGTGCTTTGCTTATTGTGCAATCTCAGGCTATAGTCCAGTGATCGCTAACTTTTTTCCACGTGCCGAAAGTGTGCACACACACCCATAATGCAATGTGCAGATGACCCCCTAGTGCAGCCTTGATCATGCGCATGTGACTCCCCAGTGCCCCCGTGCATGCACGTGTGACCCCCCCTCGTGTTCCCCGCGCATGCTTGGGTGACTCCTGCATGTGTTTTCCTCCCCCCACCACATGCACACGCATCTCTTGCATGCAGCCCATGCCCTGTGCATGTGCGGCAGAGACCTGAAAACCAGGTGGGCGGTGGGCGGTGCATGCACATGCATGGTGGAGCTGAGCTGGGCGGAAAGGGCTCTGCATGTCACAGGTTCGCCAACATGGCTATAGTCCATGATCTCTTAATTTACTGCCTCAGCTTATGCCCATATTTAAACTTTACACAGGAAATCTTCCAATAATCCATTGTTGTATGTTTTTACACATTTTTCCTAGTGGTGGAAAGTTCCATGAATATTGCTAAAAAGCTGTGCTTCCTTATAATACAAGAGAAAAGGACACTTTAAATATCTTTAAAATGTATTTCTTAATTTGGAAATATGAGAACATTTACTAAGGTAGGAGTGACTTCCCTACAATAGATCTAGAGAAAACAAGCTAGACAAATAGAAATGTTATTTTCTAAGTGTTTTGCTTTACCGCTGACAGTTCTCTTTGCCCTTTTCTGCTGGGTACTGTCGACAGTGATTTTGGGTTCTTGGTTTTTTCTACAACAGTGAGAGACCTCTGTAGTTTCCACAATCCCATTTGCTTCCCTTATTTTTATAGAGAGCTTCAACGACAGCATTGGGGAAGTTGTCAGGCATCCCCTCTGTGGAGCAAATGTCTTCCATGATATCTTGAAACTCCTGCAATGTGATTAGCTTTAGTGCTTTGAAGGACTAGGCAGGAATGCCATCCTGCCCTGTGGTTTTATTTGATTTCCTTTGTGAGATTGCTTTCTTGATCTCATAAGTAGAGGGAGTCTGGTCTAGGGCAACCAAGACTTGCTGCTGAGGAATCTGCTGTGGATAGTCTACTGCAGGGATCTCCAACCTTGGCAACTTTAAGCCTTGGTGGACTTCAACTCCCAGAATTCTCCAGCCAGCTTTAGAGACCCCTGGTCTACTCAGTAGGTTAGAAAAGTGTTCAACCCAGCCATTTTTCAGTCCTCCCTGATCTTTTATCAGGCTTGGCCCATCACATGACAGCAAGAGAGAACTTCCTGATTTAGAAGGACCATAAAGTGCTTTATGGCACTGAATAAACCTTCTGGTGGCACGCATGTCTGCATAACTCCACCAGCTCAGCCTTTCTCTGCCACAACTTGTTCTGCATTACTTGAGGTTCTACGTGTACTTTGGACAGCAGGTGTTTAAACGTGTCTTTCTTTGAGAACAGATGATATATCATTCTGTCGATCTGCATTGGCCTTGTTCTTGGCCTAGAGGGCTTGTCTTGTGAGTTTCATCAAACCAGGGTATGAGCAGTTTTTTTGGTAAGAGTACAGCTATTGCAGTGTACATGATAACATCTTCAAACTGTGTTCACTTTTCAGAATAGGCTCCTACAAGCAGTAAATGAAGTCACCTTGTAAACATTGGATTTGGCTGCATCTTACAGTCTGCTAAATATGAATGATACTCTGGTAGTCTTTGGTAGCTTACAAATTAAAGAGATTATGTGCAGGTTGAGAATTGACCAGAGCAGTCTATGATCTGTCCAGTTCTCACCACCTCACATAATTCTGGTAATAGTGACATCTTTGAAGTCGTGCTGACATACAATGGATAGTTAAGTACATACCAGTGTTTGGACCTGGGATGCATGCAGGTTGTTGCAAGTCTGAACATTGTGTTAGTGATGCACAGGTTGTGCTTGGCAAACTTACTCAGAAGCAGTAGGCCATTTACTGTTGACTTTTCTCACCCTGTGTCTGTCAAGGACTCATTTCTTTTCTTGATCTGAAAATTGGTCAGTTATCTTAGTAGTAGTTCTTAGGATTGATATGCACTACTATTCTTAAAGCTTCTATTTGAATTATTGTCATTGTATCAAAATTCAAAATGAAAATACAGAATACAAGGCTGATAACAGTTAAACTGAGGACTGTACTCCAAATTTATTTTCCTTCTCCGAATTATAATCTTCCAAAGTATGCAAAACATCTGTATTAATCCTGTGAATGTCAGAATTAGCTGCATTCATACATTAGGAATAAATAGTGCTTACAAGGCACCTATATCTAAGTATCCTTAAACTTGTGTAAAAACCTAAGACTAATAAATAATTAAAGAACAAACTTGTAAAATATGTTGCCAAACAGGCCTAAATTAAATTAATAAAAAACCTCAAATATTATTCCATATATGTATGGAATAACCCCGGTCATGATTTCTTTCTCCTTACAATTGAATAGCAACTTTTAGAGAGGCTCTGGATCTATTCTTTCTTTCCCACAGAAAACCATAGGACTTTGAAGTTATAGTTGTACCCCCTTGGTTTATAGCAGTAGTAGGGAGTCCAACTACCTCAAGTAGGGAGTCGTCACCTCAAGACTGGATTACTGTAACGCGCTCTACATGGGGCTGCCCCTGAAGAGTGTTCAAAGACTGCAGTTGGTCCAGAAAGCAGCCGCGCGAGCGATATTGGGTGTACCTAGATACACCCATCCTACACCCATCCTCTGTGAGCTGCACTGGCTCCCCATTGGTCTCCGGACACGCTTCAAGGTGCTAGTCGTTACTTTTAAAGCCATACATGGTTTAGGACCTGGCTACCTGAGAGACCGCCTCCTGCCACTTACCTCCCAACGACCAACAAGATTGCACAGGTTGGGCCTCCTCCGGGTGCCGTCGACTGGACAATGCCAGCTGGCAGCCCCCGGGGGAGGGCCTTCTCTGTAGCTGCGCCGGCCCTGTGGAACGATCTACCCGTAGAGATCCGGACCCTTACCACTCTCCTGGCCTTCTATAAAGCCACCAAGACCTGGCTGTTCCGGCAGGCCTGGGGCTGTTGATCAATATCCAGCCCCACTTAGACAGAATGCATGATGTGGAATTTTAATTTGTATCTTCTTATCTTTAACTTTTAAATGTTTCTTTTTACCTTGCCTGTAAGCCGCCCAGAGTCCCAAGGGAGTGGGCAGCATACAAATCTTATTAAACTAAACTAAACTAAACTAAACTAAACAATACTATTGGAGCAAATTGCCATTCCTTCCATGGTAATGAGGCTTAACACAATTTCTTCATATAGTCCTAATCGTGAAGATAGTTCATCAGCTTGATCTGGTCTAAAATATGACTGTAAAGGTTCTAGTCTAGTGGGATCTATCTATTCAGATCATGTAAGATCAGTTCTCTCTGTACTCACTAGCTACCAGTCTATTTTTGAACTCAGTGCTGGCTTTAAATTTTAAAGCCTTAAAAATATGGAATCATATCTTACTTATTTTACCTCTCTACTGCCTTCCTCTATGACTCTGCCCAGGAGTTTTATTTCATAAACACATCTTTGTATTTCTTTGCCTCTTGAGACTGCAGAGGCTCAATTATTTCAGTTTCTCAAACTCAGCAACTTTAAGATGTACAGGGAGTCCTCGACTTACAACAGTTCGTTTAGTGGCTGTTCAAAGTTACAATGGCAATGAAAAAAGTGACTTATGATCATTTTCCACACTTATGACTGTTTACTGCATCTCCATGGACATGTGATCAATTCAAACGCTTGGCAACTGACTCATATTTATGATGACTGTAGGGTCCCAAGATCATGTGATCACCTTTTGCAACTTTCTGTCAAGCAAAGTCAATGGGGAAACCAGATTCATTTTTACAACCATGCTACTAACTCAACGGTTCCACCACAAATCCGCGCACAACAAAAGCGCGCCTGACTAAACCGCGGTGACTAAAGCACGGTGACAAAACCGCGTGACGAATGAGCGACTAATTAGCCCTAAAGCGCGCCGACAAAAGCACGCCGACAGAAGCGCGCTGTAACGGAACCCTAAACCTAACCCTAAACCTAACCCTAACCCTAAACCTGGGATAGAATGAAAAGTTGTTTGCAAAAAAAAATCTACAATTTTCATAAGAATTCATAATTTGGTTATAGCAAATTCTATTTTTTAGGAGTCTACTCTTAGCAGTTACTCTTAACCCTAAACCTAACCCTAACCCTAAACCTAACCCTAAACCTAACCCTAAACCTTACCTTAAATTAAATTGCGCTTCTGTTGGTGCGCTGTTGTCGGCGCGCTGTTGTCAGCGCACTTTTGACATCGCGGGTTTAGCGCCGCGGTGTTGTCGGCGCGCTTATGACGTTCACGCTTTTGTCGGGTCACGAACTCAACAACTGCAGTAATTCACTTAACAAATGTGTCAAGAAAGGTCACAAAAAGGGGCAAAATCCACGTAACAAATGTCTCAGCATCAAAAATTTTGGGCTCACTTGTGGTTGTAAGTCGAAGACTGCCTATATGGTTTTCAGCTCTCAGAATTCCCTAGTCAGTATACTACCTAGGGAATTTTGGGAATTGAAGTTCACACATCTTAAAGTTGCTGAAGTTAAAAACCCTGGGTTATATTGCACCCAAGATTCAAAAAGATCTTGTGAAAAAATGCTATCCTTGTGCTCAATAGCCCCCACCCCCACCCCAAAGGCACCTTGATTTAATGTACTATATTTTATTTTTGAAGCCAGTTTTTTTTGTAATCCAAAGATATTCCTTGATTTGAGGACAGTTCATAATCCAGAAACTTTTTATTCAAACTGGTATGTTTGAAGAAAAGGAGCCGCTGCTGAAACCCACTCATTGCCCACAGATTCTCATTAAGGCAGTCTGGGGAAAACAAACTAATGGCAAATTTGGAAGAGCATTCAAAGAAAACTCTGGATTTGCCAGGGAGAAAGGGGGTAAAGGTTCATTCAAGGAGAGTGAGAAGGCTCTTTGTCACTTCACACAGTGTTGTACTCTGTGTTTTCCCCAGTGGGATGAAGTAGTTGACTGGGCTGCCAGCTGCTGTTCCAGTCCAATATTTTTGGCCTCCTACCAAAACTTTGGGGGCAAATTCTTTCTCTTCTAGGAAGGGAGGCTAAGATAGATAAATGCAGCCCAACGGGATCGGCCTCTGCCCTTTCTGTACTGAAGGGGGGTGGGCAATGGTGGATTAAAGCTCACTGGTGCCCCAAGCACTGACAAATCTTGGTGCCCCTCCTTTGTACATACTGTACAAATCTTCACTGGTGTGTCCCCCCCCCCCACTTTATCCACTTTGTGGTGCCCCCTTTGGGCCTGGTGCCCTGAGCACGTGCTTGGTCTGCTTAATGGTTAATACACCGCTGCTCGTTCTCCTTTCACAAATATTCAACTGGTCCGCCCTTATTCTCAGGCGAAACGCATGGCAGCTGCCCCAGTGCGCTGGAAGCAGTGGCTGCCTGCAGACGATACGATAAGAGGGACGGCGCCCGGGGGCCCGGGATAGAGGATAAAGGGACCGGCGAGGCAGAGACGAGGAAGCCGAAGCTCAGTTCTAAGGGGACGCTGAGCGATTCCGGAAGGCGAATTGAGGGAGCGGGGAGCGGCGGCTGCCGGCTGGGTTGGGCTGCGCAGCGCCGGCCGCCTGGCCACCGTGCTTCAAGTTTCCGTCAGGCGGGCAGCCTCCGCCTCCTCCCTGACGCGGGCTGTGAGGGATGCCCTCATGATGGAGCGCGGCGGACTCGCACTCCCGTCTCTGCCTGGCGGCGGGGAAGGACAGGGCGCCCTCGGCGCAGGGGAACAGCACTGCGGGGACCGGCGGGGCTCTCCGGACGGCTGCTGCCTGCGCCCCGAGTCGGGCAGCGCGTAGCCTCCGCCGACGGGAGAACAGGAGATGAGTCGCAATCGCCGCCGTCGCCGCCGCCGCCGCCCAAGGCCGACGGCCGATGTCCCCGCTCTGGGCTAAGCTGCCCGCTCCGCTCGGCGTTCCTCAGAGCTCGAGAGCTGCGAGGGCGTCTTGGTGTGGCCCCCGCCGTCTTGTTCGGTCGGTGCGAGGGCGGCGCGGCGGAGGGATGGGCTGCGCCCCCAGCATCCACGTCTCGCAGAGCGGCATGATCTACTGCCGCGGCTCGGACGAGTCCAATTCGCCGCGTCAGACCGCCGCCGTCTCGCAGGGAACGGGCGCCACCGTGCACGGGCTCTTCATCAAGACCGACGCGGCCGACTCCATCCCTTCGGTGCTCGCCTTCCAGAGTCGCCAGGCGCCGAACTGCCCGGCCTACCCGCGCAGGGAGATGGGCAGGAGTGGGGGTCGCCACTGCTGTGGCGTCGTCGAGGCGGAGACCCAGACCCGCCAGAGTAGCGTCAAGGTAAGGACCGCACCTGCTGGGCGCGATCCAGATCTCTTGCAGCTGGCTGGAAGACGGATCAGCCTTCCTTCCACCGGCTTCCCTCCAGATGGGTTGAATCAGACTCCCTAGGGCTGTCATTATCCTTCTCTGATGTGCAGGAGTGTAGGTCTGGGACTGACATGGGGACAATGGAAGCTGTAGTCCAACACATTAGGAGGGCACCAGGAGAGGAAGGTCAGAAGGGCATGAGATTGGGCTGAAGAGAAAGAGCCTCATGATGAAGAAAATGACAAGCTTTGAGCTTTTCTGTCCTTCCATCACCAGAGGTCATCCTTTAGCAGAGACATTTTGAGGAAGTCACAGTAACAGAGATTTCTAACTAACACCTGACCTTATGGTCAAAATAGTAATTATCTCAGTGGGACTCTCAATATTCCCCAGAAGAAGAACTTTCCTTGGGCAATTTTTCCCCTCACATTTTCTCTCCAGTATTCCTTAACTTCCAGTTAGGAGTCACTCATTTGAAATAACCAGCCAAGCCAAAAGCTCACTCTTGAGTACTTTTGCCAAGTTTATCTCATAATTTAGTCCAGTCCCCCCCCCCCCAAATCTAAGATTCTCTTATTGGGTTCAGCAGCTGCAGCTTTTGTTTTTGACATAGTCTCAAATTCCAACACATCTGGCTTCAGCCGAGGAAAGGCTGATTTAAAAGATGCTCAGATCCTAAAAAGGAACAGATGAAACCCCTTGAGCCACCTAACTTAAAAATGTCTTTGGGCTGTTCAGTCAAGTTTTTGTATCTGTTTCCTAGGAGACGAGCAATAAAAGCCACAATGAGACGGGGAGACTAGAGAAAAGCAGTGTGTTTAGTCTCCTACACGATATTGCTTTGGCTGTTGGGGCAGCCAAATGCTCCCATGCTCTACAGAAGATGATAAGGGAAAGAGCATTATCAGAAAGGCTGCAGCAGATGCGCATGGAATACAGTGGTTGTCATGGCATCCAAGGATTTACTACTTCTCCAGGTTTTTCTGTCTGGTCAGGTACAAGCACATTGGCCAATGTCCTCTCCTGTACATTGGGTGGTGGGAAATGTTGAAATTCAGGGTTAAGTTTTTGCATATTTTGGGAACTTTGTTGCATTTACCTTTATCAATCCATGTGCTTTATCTACCAGAATGCATCCCAAATGCATCTTTATCTAAATATACATATGCTATGGTGGAATATGAGTTAAAACAGAACCACCTTATGAAAGCACGAAGTAAGTAAAATCTCCCTCGAGAGAGGGAGGTCAATTTTTGATGCCAATGTCGACATGTCCATTAATTTTCTTAACAACAATAGAGAATACATAAATTCATTTAAATTGGTGCAGGGATGAAGGATAATATTTATATAATTCCTCCAGGCAGCACATTCAGTGTTCTTGGAAAACTGTCAGATGTGAGTAGCAAGTGTTCAAAGAATACTTAAACAGTATTTGACAGGATTGCTACAGAGATCACAGAAGAGTTTGGGAATCTTGTGCTCTTAGCCCTGTTGGCTGTCACCAACTGGAGTCAAATTCAAAATATCTGGACTTGTTTGCTCTTTTCTTGGTTAGAATATAGAACTTGACCTAAGGCCCCTGCTTCCTGATGTAATTTACCTGAAATAGTTATTGACTCTAAGCCTATCTTTCTTCTATTCTGATGTTTACATGTGGATAACTTGTTCATTTCTTGGAACTCTTTGGTGGAATTTTAAGAAATAAGGGCAGGAGTCACTTATATGCCTCTTTGGAATTTCTAACCATTGCATTGTCATAAAAATATTTTAGAATACATATTGGACATTGAAGTGGAACTGAAAGAAAGGAAAGAAGAGGCTAACAAAATAGCAATAGCAATAGAACTTAGACATACACTGCATACACTGTTATTTACAGAGTCAGCATTATGCCCCCAACAATCTGGGTCCTGGTGAGAATTGAACTGCTGACAATCAGCACAATTATCCTGCAATACTGCATTCTAACCACTGCGCCACCATGGATCTTAGAAAGCCAGCATGATCGATGATGGTTTCCTACTGGTTCGGACCGGTTCAGCCAAACCAGTAGTGGTTTGGCATCCTGGGTTGCTGGAACAGGCAGCGACCCAGGCCTGCCACGTCCCCGAACTAGTTCTCCGGGAGGTGCCATAGGCGCCACCATCTTGTTTTTTGCTTCTGCACATGCACAGAGCCATTTTTATTGCACTGCAGGTACGCACGTATCGAGCATGTGCGTGGCATGCCCACAAGCGAACCGGCAGTAGTGATGGCCGGAACACAACCCTGAGCATGATGTATTTGCATTCAATAGATCAGTGGTAGTCAACCTGGTCCCTACCGCCCACTAGTGGGCGTTCCAGCTTTCATGGTGGGCGGTAGGGATTTGCTGTAACTCCGCTTTATAAATTTTATAAAGTAAAGTTACTTCCCTACTTTATCAATCACCATTACTGTGGAACCAGTGGGCGGTTAGAAAATTTCACTACTAACAGAGATACAAAAGTGAGCGGTAAGTGTAAAAAGGTTGACTACCCCTGCAATAGGTGGTTCTTAAAAGATATATGGAGGATTGAAATCAATTACAGTTAGTCTTTGCCTTACAACCACAATTAGGACCAGAGTCTGTTCCTAAGTAAGGTGGTTGTTATGTGAGTTGTATCTTATTTTACCTTTTTTGCCATGATTGTTAAGCAAATCATGCTGCTGTTAAGTGAATCATGCAGTCATTAAGCAAATCCAGCTTCTCCCAATGATTTTGCTTGTCAGAAGCTGATCAGGAATGACATGTTGTTTGGGAATGGTGATCACATGAATAGGACACTGCAATTGTCATAAATACATGCCGGTTGCCAAACATAAATAAAATAAACATTCAAACATTCAAACATCTGAATTTTGAATAAGTGACAATAGGGGTGCTGCAACAGTTATAAAAGGATCACTTATGAGTCACTTTTTTTTCAATGCCGTCATAACTTCAAACAGTCACTCAACAAATGGTTGTAAATTAAGGACCATCTGTACCTGATCCATGGACGTACAAATGGAGCAAATAAAAAAATGAATATAGGGATGAACAGCTCAGAACTCCTTTTCTTCAGTATTTTGGTACATTTTCTGAACAGACTTACTATATTGTTTATTCTTATAAACATTAATCCCAATGTGCAAGAATTGAGATTATAAGCATCAAATATAATTTCTATGAGGTCAGCCCAAGACTGCTTAGTAAAAGCAAGCTAAGGTGGTAAAGGATTAAGGCTCAGGCTAAGATCAGCTCCTGATTGGGAGAGCTCATAGATTATAATTCTCAGATATTAAAAAGTTGCCTATTTGTAATTTCTTTGTACTGATTCCCTATAGAATTATCTCCCTGGCAAGAGAAGGTTGGTCCCATTTATTTATTTTTCACAAGATAGATAGATATATTATATACACCATATATATTATTTTAGCTTTTAGCTCGCAGCTGTTATTATTAATATACATGCAATGTAATAATAGTCAAGTTGCATTTATGCTCTGGATTTGGCTTATTTCAATTAATTTACTCTTAGGTTTGCTTAAACGTTTATTTGTGGTTTTATGAATATGTTGTTGATTTGTATGATTTATTTGTTTACATAATCTCTTTTCTTTTTGTATGGTAAACAACATCTATTCTTTCAGAAGAAAGAATGATCCCTAATATGTATAGATGAATAAATATCTTGGCAAGGATGAAGTTTTAATATATGGCTAATAAATATACTTGCTATATAAATGGTAAATATACTCACTATATAAATGATAACTGGAAACAATCCAAATCTAAAAATGTTGCAACCTGATGCACAAAATTATTTGCTTATTTTCCCACTGTACAACTAAGCAGACAAAAGCATATTACCCATCATTGGAACAATTTCCTGTATTCTACTATAAATATGAGCACAAATATTCCATTATAGTTCAACTAAGCATAAAACCATTGATTAGATGGATGCAAATTCAAATGCTTTGCAAAATAAAAATGTCAATTTGCAACTTGCTATATTCTTTTGACATAATTTTTAAGTTTTTTCCTCAACTACTACATTCTGCAAAAGTTTAAAGAGAGTATTACAGCTCTTTTAAAAGAGTAACAACAATGCAAACACCTCCCCTTCATATTTTATGTTTTTCTCACCTCTGTCTATATTTAAAGATGGGTCACTTTGTAAAGAACCAGTAATCTCCTGGTTTACATTTGCAAGTAAAATGCCATCTGTCTTCTGTGAGGTTCCTTCAAGTCAATTGCACAGTTATATTGAAATATGGTACTATCTGGATACAGATCTGTCAATCATAGAGTTATGCCAGCAGCCTTAGCTAACACAGGTATGTGGTAGTGATTTATTATTACTGTTTAACTATAGTTTAATATAAATCCATCTTTTATAGACAGGACACATTTGTGTTAGGCTAAATAGGTGCATAACCCTCAAAAATTGATGGGATTCTACTAGCCAGTTTCACTGGGTTATTTGATAAACTTTTTATGGTTAAGAGTACCACAGAATAAGAGGGCAACAGACCAGAGAATTTTTATTGGGTATTTTCCCAGAGAAACATAAGAGAGAGGATACTTATTTGATTATACAATATACATGTTACTATAGCAGCGAGAATTTTATTTGCCCAAAGTTGAAAATCAAATAAGTTACCAACAGATGAAGAGATAATAAAAAAAAATATTAGACTGTGCAATGATGAACAGGTTGACTTTTAAAATAAAGGATAAAGAGGAACTGTGTACTTCAAGACATGGGAAAGATTTTATGACTGGCTAGAGAAAGGAATCTAGAAAAGGAAGTAAGGGGAAGATACAGAACCCAGACAATACACTATTAAATGGGAAAGCGGGGGAAGAGGGGGGAAAACAGAAAAGAAAATACTAAATATACAAGTATATATTCAAGAGTGAGATATAAAGAGAAAAAAATCATAGATTAGCGAAGGGAAGGGAAGAAGAAATGATATTAAACTATATTTGGGTTTGCGGAAACATAAGAAAACATAAATTGAGATTTGAAAGAGTCACCTATAACAACAAAAGAAAGGGAGAGTGGACGAGAGGACGACAGGAAGAAGGAAGAAAGAAAGAGGTAAGGAGAGGAGGGTGGAAGGGAGAGAAAGAAGGAGAGAGGGTAGGAAGGGGAAGGGGAAGAGTAGGAGTAGGAGAGAGGTAAGGGAATAAGAAGTGGAAGGAGAGGAGGTTGGTGCACCACCATAAGATGGTGCTAAAACAGGCAGATGGGATGGTAAATAAAGCAACCCAAACTATATATTATAATCTTTTACATGGAATAATAAATGTATAAGAATGACAGATGTAAAGAAGAATAACTATAAGAATGTATACCTATAATTGTATGCAGGGATGTGCAGGCAGGGGAGGCAGGGGAGGCGGGGCCTCACCAGTGTCATGAGGAAAAGAAAAGAATAATTAAAAGGAAAAAGGCTAAGGTAGTTGCTGACAGAGTCACAGTGGATTACTCTGCTTAGTGCTTAACTGCAGTGGGAGGCGAGAGAACTACGGGCCTCCTTTACTCTAGCTTTATGATCACTTGAGCAGAGTTAAGCAAGGGTTAAAAGGCAAAACATTCCTTATGCAAAGGAGGCATGTGTTCTCTCGCCTCCTGTAGAGGACATTTTTAGAGGCTTTTTAGAGTTCTCTGGGAGCAACTAGCTCAGTCTGACTCAGAGCTCTGGCCTTTCTCTTTTTACATTTTTTTTCTTTTCATGAGGGCAGGCAAAAGCAGAGTTGAAATCCTCTCTGAAACAGCTGGAAAAGATGGGTGTGTGGGGAGGGGGGAGGAATTCAAAAAGTTTGATTGCATGCAGAACCACGTTGCCTTTTCAAACACACACACACACACACACACACACACACACACACACACACACAGAGCTGGATAAAAGCATATAAGCCCAGCTTCACTGATTACAAGTTTGAAAAGGCAACGTGGCTTCACCTGCAATCAAAGGCTCCGATCGCAGGGGAATGGGTGGGGGGTTATGGCAAAGGAGCTGCTTTCAAGCCATTGGAGAATATATCCAATCCAACTTCTGTGTTTGTGTTTGTTTGAGAGTGAGTGAGTGAGAGAGGGATCCAACTTCTCTGTGTGCGTGTGTCTGTTTGAGAGAGGGAGAGAGGGAGGAAGGAGGGGGAGGGAGAAGAAAAAGAATGAAGGAAAACTTATTTTGCAAGGGGGGGAAATGTTGTCGCTTTAAATCGGAACTGAGCATGCCTGGCTGTGGAATTCTGGGAGTTGAAGTCCACAAGTCTAAAAAAATTGCTGCCTCACCAGCCATAAAGCTCACCGCACGTCACTGATTGTATGTAAGAGAATAAAAAATAAAAAACTTAAAAAAATAATAAGAGGGCAACAGTAGATGAGGCAATGAAGCCAAATGTACTTGTTTTAGGTATCTTTATTGTGCTCCCTTCCTCAAATTTTGGAGAATCACCTGTGGGGAGGTCATATCACTGATTTCAAGCAATAGTCTCAGACAAAACTCTGGAATCCTCAAAAAAGAGAGGAGATTTGGGATACTGCAGAATACCAATCACTGCTTTGCACAGCCCATTTTGCTTTCAAGATAATGCAGAAGACTTTCTGTGAAATTTCCATAAATAAGACTTCTAGTAGAATTTCAGAGCTGTCAGTTATTTTCATTGTGAATATATTCAGCCATTAGTTATATAACTTAAATTAGGAATGTACTTTTCTTGAGGAGAAAGGGGTATAATTCTCCCTCTTCTGTTCTTATATTAAAGTTATTTATATAACAATAAAGTTGGGCAAAGAGCAGTCTGAAAATTAGCCCCGTTTTATTATAATCTAAGATGAGCTAGGAAGAACATGCCATTTTATGCTAATGTACCCTCTTCTATAATAACATCGCAGATAAAATAAGATAATTTGATATAGCAAAAGAAATTTCTTAAAGGATTTCTAAGTTTGGTTAATACTCTGCAGACAAAGGTTATTTTTTTTCTTTTTAATATTGAAGAGAGCTCAAAATGATACTTTGCAAATGACAGCTGAAAGGAGAAGAAAAAGTACATTAAACATTCAGCAGTCTAAATATGCTGGCTCAGTGCATTATAACAATTCAAAATGAGCAATGGAGTATTTGAAATTCAGGTCCGAGATTTGTTATAAAATTAAAATTACACATTGCACTCATGTTCATTAGAATGATGTGACCATTTTTTGAAACCACTTCAGAAGAGCAAGCAAATAGGTCATCTTCCTTGCAAATTTAGGCTGGATTACTTAATACTGGGTATCAGGAACTTTGTCTCCATAATTATATTAAAGAGGTTTTTGGAAGAGCTAATTTTTTGTGTGCAATAATAATGTGCTTGGTGTGCACTGTCCTTTCACTAAAGGCAAGTTTTCAGGACAAAGTTATCCTACATTGGACAATGCCACTACATTGTTCTCCAAAAGAAGGAATTATATTGGAATTCTCCAATAAGGAATTATTGAGATTCTGTAGCCTTGAACTATTCAACAGTTTCATTGACAAATGGAAATTCACCTGTTTGTCCTTGGATAGCAGTTTTGCTGTTGCTACTGTAGTGAGCCAATTGTAAGCAATAATGTACTGTGACTTTAGCTTTCTTTTTTATAGTGTTTATTTCACTGTGCCATTCACAAAAGGACCAATACTTTTTCTATTGTGAGTCTCCAGAATCCAACCTTTGTTATTGATATTTCATCCCACAATTTTAAACTTCATTCATCATTTTTCAATCCAGCATATAGTTTGAATAAATAAAGAGAGAGTACAGTTTACAGCTTTGTGTTTCTCCTTTGCTGCCTGGAGTATTCTTTGTGGTTTCCTGTGTTTAGGTTTCTCATGATCTATTGAACTATTTTATTTTATTTTACTTTATTTTACTTTATTTTTACTTTTCTTTGCTTTTACTTTACTTTACTTTACTTTACTTTTATTTATTTTATTTATTTATGTTATTTATTTTATTTATTTTATTTATTTATTTTATTTATTTTATTTATTTTATTTATTTATTTTATTTATTTTATTTATTTTATTTATTATTTTTATTATTTTTTTATTTTATTTATTTATTTTATTTATTTTATTTATTTTATTTATTTTATTTATTTTATTTATTTTATTTATTTTATTTATTTATTTTATTTTATACAAATATTTTAGCTAGTTCCCAGTTAACCATGAAAGTCAACTGGGTGACCTTGGGCCAGTCACTTCTTTTTAGCCCAACTCAGCTCACAGGGTTCTTGTGGGGAAAATAGGAGGAGGAAGATGTGTTGGATCTGTATGTCACCTTGAATTACTTGTAAAACTAATAAAAGTGGGATACAAATAAATGAATGGTATGAAATCCATCCATAAATTGTTGCCTCTTCCATGGGTTGGACTACCGTTCCATTGGTGTTGCTAACTTGGGAAAATGGACATAGTAATTCAGTAGATCTCAAATATACCAACTTGAGATGGGAAGGCTGTAACAGAGAAAGTTTCTAGGTTACCTTTCTCTGGAATTATTATTTGGCCACCTGGTCAAACAATGAGACAAACACATTACTGCTTTACCTTTGGAAATAAACATATAGATGATATACATTTAAATACCCATCCCAAAGAGAAGGGAGGAGAAAATGTTTCCTTAAATCAAACTTCAAGTTTGCTACAGGCATGTAGATGTGTGTCCTTGTGTGGGTGTGTTTGTTCTTTTTTCTCCTTTTTTTTCTTACAGCATGACCAAAGGGAGTTGCAGTCCCAGCTTCTTCTCTTTGGCATGTTAGTTGTATCATGAATAATGTGAAAAGGGGATGCATCTAGGGAAATGGGAAACTCTGGACAAGAGATTTTAAGAACTACCTGTTACCTTACATCAGTAAAACAGGTCACAAGAAGCCAGAATGCAAGAACAACTCTTGGATCATATTTATTTATGTATTTATTTGTTCAATTTCTATAATTAGTAGTTTTATACTAAAGGAGTTTGAAATCTCCTTGGAAAATATCCAATGCAATGATAATAATTTGGACTACTATACTTACTGTACTCTGTTTCTCTGCTGCTATACTAGAATACAACTTTTGTTTCCGTCTATTCTCTAGAATACAACTTTTGCTTCTTTTGACTCTAACAGGCTTAACGTACTCACAAATCTAAATTCTAGAAGTATTTTGAAGAAAAACTCTATGAAAAGGACAATTGTATCCTGGTTATGGCTCCAAAATAGCTATAGAGTTTGGTTTAGAAAGTATGAAGAGCAGAATAGTTCCATTTCTAATGAGAACAAAATATACATTTTAGCTATTAATGAGAGAGAGAGATGTAAGGAATATACAGGAAAAATGTGTGGTTGTGGAATCAAATAATGTTGCATGTAGTTCAAGGTAAATTATTTGATTATTCATTTAGGAATCCAGATTATCAAGGAGAGATCCAGTTTAGAACTAAGGAGAAATTTTCTGAGAGAGAACAATTAATCAGTGGAATGGTTTGTCTCCAGCGGTTGTGGGTGCTCCATTATGGAGATTTTCAAAAAGAGATTGGACATCCATTTGTCTGGAATGGAATAGGGTCTCCTACTTGAGCAAGGGGATGGAGTAGAAGACCTCTAAGGTCCCTTCCAACTCTTCTTCTATATTCTCGTGTATATTCAGACTAAGGTAAGGACTGATGATTATTCTCTCTCTTCCTTCCAAATTATAAAATGAAAGAAGTGGAGAATGGAGGGATCACAGGAGTCATCGAATCAATGTGCAACACCCCCCCCCCAAGAATTAAGCTATTCACAATAGATGGCTACCTTAGGGTGTCCTAAAAACCTACATAAATGAAGAACCCACAATATCTTGAAGCAGACTATTCCACTGCTGTACAGATCTTATCATTAGGTTATTACATTTCACTGTAGAAGAGCCGAGGTGGCGCAGTGGTTAAATGCAGCACTGCAGGCTACTGCTAGATCAGCAGTTCAGTGGTTCAAATCTCACCGGCTCAGGGTTGACTCAGCCTTCCATCCTTCCGAGGTGGGTAAAATGAGGACCCGGATTGTTGGGGGCAATATGCTGACTCTCTGTAAAACCGCTTAGAGAGGGCTGAAAGCCCTATGAAGCGGTATATAAGTCTACTGCTATTGCTATTGCTATTCACTGGAATTTAGATACCTGCAGCTCATACTTTTACTTCTGTTTTAGTTTCTCTGGTCTGGAACATAGCTCGTGCCCATCTTCCATGGAGATTCCATTTATATATCTGGATACAGCTTTCCTCCTAATCTTCTTTTCTCCAAACCAAATATCCCAAGTTCTTTCAGTCTGTGTTCACAAGAGATCTCAAGTCTCTATCAGCTTCGTTTTCTTCTCTAACGTGGCATAGTAAAATCAGGGGTGAGCTTCAAAAGTTTCAGCAATGAGTTATCTGTCCAGTTGTTGGGTGGGTGAGGCCATGGTAGGCGTGGCCTAGTTGGCCTCCTGCATGGGTGGGGGGGGTTCACCTTCCCCAGACTCTAGAGGTTTTCCTTGAGCCTCTGGGAGTGTGAAAACTGCCTCCCCTGGGCTCTGGAGGCCCTCCAGCCTTCTGGAACTTCTGGGAGGCCCATTTTTCTCCTCCCAGAGCCCCCCGTGGGCCCTGCACTTACCTCGCATCCAAAAAGAGCCACATGGAGATTCCTGGGAGGGGAGGGGAGTGGTGGGTGTGGCCAGCCAGGGGTGGGATTTGGAGGTTCTCTGAACAGGCCATAATGTTAGCTATGGGTTCTCCTGAACTCAGGCAAACCCGTAGCAGTCCACCCCTGATTAAAATCCATTTTTCGCTGTAGCCCAGAAAGATTCTTTGCTCCTTTATAATATGGGAAAATCATAGATATAGATTTCTAAACCCTTTAAAACTATAATTTTACTAAATGATTTCAGATGCCTTGGCTCTAATAAAGGATTACAATTATTGCACAGAATTATCATGCAATAATGAAAAAAATAGCTGAAAGGTTACATTGCTAACACATTCTACTACACATATTTAAATTTATTCCACATAATGCTCAGCTAATGATTATACTTGTACTACAGAAAAAATAAGTTTCCATATTTCTTTCCTAATGCATGTGCTATCGTGTAAACTGCTCATTTTATCATATTCTGATATCATGTCTAAAATACGGATATTAGAGTTGTAGGAATAAAATTCTGATATTAATACAAATTAATGGAAAATGCACTACTGAGACAAGTAATAGTAACAAACTAATAATTATTCGAGGTCTTTGAGTGAAATACAGATTATATCTGTTTATTATATTTCATAAGGCTTTAAAAACTTGGCTATTTACCCAGACCTAGGGCTCAAAATGTGTTAAGGGGCCCATTATCTGACTTTACTATTAGTTGATTAATCATCATAGCTGCTCTTTGTATTTATTTATTTTCTAGATGTTGTTACTGTTTAATGTTCTTAACTGTAATTGTTTTATAATTTTAGAATTGTACACCGCCCAGAGTCATCTGGTTGAGTTGTATGGCTATAGAAATAGAATAAATAAATATCAATAGACTATAAATTAAGCAAACTAAAGCATTTTAAGAGAGCCAGTTTGATGTAGTAGTGAAGGCATCAGGCTGAAAACAGGAAGACCATGAGTTCTAGTTTTTTCTTCCTGGGTTTAAAACCAGCTAGATAATCTTCTGCCAGTCACTTTTTCTCAGTCCTAGAAAGCAGGCAATGGCAAATCACTTCTGACGAACCTTGACAAGAAAACTACAGGGACTCATCCAGATAGTGTCCAAGAATCAGACACAACTGAATGGAAGAAAAAAAAAACATTTTAAACTCTCTCTTATTTCACTAATAGGTGGCACAATTCTCAGCGATTAAAACACTGGGCTCGTCATATGGAAAGCCAGCAGTCCAGGTTTGAGATTGCCAGCTTGTGCCATGCAACAGAGCTCCTATCCTCGCCCCAACTCCTGCCAACCTAGCAGTTAGAAAGCATGCAAATGTGAGTAGATAAATAGGAACCACCTCGGTGGGAAGGTAACAGGACTTGGTGATGTCATGCTGGTCACAGGACCATGGAAAGCTCTCCTGACACTGGCTGAATGGCCTCGAAATGGAGATTAGGACTGCCCCCTAAAGTCAGCAACGATTAATGAAGTAAAATTCCATAGATACTTCTTTATTTCATTAGCACATAACTGAAGTTTCTGATTGAAAATAAAGGGAAATTTGCTTTCTGCAGAAATACTCAACAGAGGGGGGGAAAATTGGACTTGTAATCTCTCAAATTCCCAGATGGGATGGATATTTTGCTAGAGCAGTAAAATAACTGTCTCAGCAGCTATCCAGCCATATCTGAATCTGGACAATACAGCAAGTAGGGCTGAGCTCAGCAGCTTAAAAAAAATCTCCAATAGAAAACTTTAAAAGGCAGACTCTGGGCAGGGGTGTTAGGTAAGTTCTCTGTTGGGAGAGCGACTACGGTCAGCAAAGCGTTGTGAGAGTTGTGTTGGAGAACATACAAACCAGCATACAGAGACACTGCAGTTTAAATAGGCTTTTACTTTTGTGGAAATAGATCAGAGGTATCAGAGTTCATCAAAGAGTCCAAGTCATACACGGATAAGACAGTTAGTCATCAATGTCTTTCAGTTAAGAGATAATCCAAATAACATAGTCCAGTATCATACAAACAGTCTGGTACTCAAAGTTTGCTAGCAGTTGCAAAACTTACAATAGCTCACGGCACTTTCTAACAGCCAGCTTCCAAAACATTCAGATCAGATCAGCCCAGCATCTAACAGAGAGCTAACAGTCATTCTGGCTCCCTCTTATGGCTAATTGAGGAAAACAGCAACCAATCACATTTTACAGTATGATTTAAAGAAACAGGTACAGCATTGCTACATGATTTATATATTGCCAACTCAACTGTTAGATTATATTCCTAACAAGGGGAGCTGATCTGTTCCTACATTAGAGGATCTCTGCTGTAAGATGATCCAAAGAAGGTATATAAAAAACTGAGAAGGGACATAAAACAAATCCCAGAGACAATAAAGCTTAAAGAGCAACTCAAATAGATAAAAGATCAATGACGTTCAGTCAACATTATTTTTCTTTTTAGAACAGACCAGTTGGCGTAGAATATCTCTTTCTTACACCCCTATTCCCACTGTGGTTTTCTTGATCCTTTCCTGCCTATTTATTACAAAAGATAAGAAATGTTGGATAGATTTAGTACAGTACTTAAGTAGCAGACCATCAGGGAATTTCTTGTATTAGATTTGGGAAACAATTTTTAAAAACCTGCTGTCCCCAAAAGGAAAGGCAAAGTGCTTCTATAATGTTAATGTCAGGGTTCAAAGTAATACCCCCAATCAAAGAAAACTCTGAAGCCTCAATTTACTCAAAGTTCCATTTTATTAGAGATGTTATATTGGCACATCTGGTAAAACCCAAAGCTTCCATGTTTTCCCCACCCAAGAGAAATCCAAGTCCCTGCTTAGCACTCATGTGTCCATTACATGGCCCAATCAGGCACTGTCCTAATTGTAGATGCCTCCCAGTCTTCCCCCTCCAGGTGCAGGGCAAGATGTCCTTGACTCTCTGCAAAAGGAATGTTATTTTGATTATATATCTCCCATACTCCATATAATCCCCCCTCCCATTTTCCCACAGTATTGAATATGGCAGGCTGGAAGGGCCAATGCAAAAGATGGCTTCCAGGCCTGGCAGATTGCCAGGAAAACGACCCAGTTGTCTCCCTATGCTCACCAGGAGCTGCACTCTACTCAAGGATACAGTTGTGTTTATCTTTAGTAAGATAATCAGGTTTAGGCAATAAAATTAAAAGGATCAAATCAGCTAGGTCAGATGAAATAATCAATGAGTTCAACAGTAAGTTTAATATTTCCAACTTTGGATTTGCATGCATTTACTGTATATTATAAAATATATAATATATAAATCAGTAATGATTTTCTTCTTTAATAGGAGATGATAGTATTTGTTCCTAATGGCCTAGTGTTTTACCCAAGGAAATATACAAATTGTGTTCAAAATAAGTGTTTTTAGTCCCTATGGCAGAGGTAGTTAACCTTTTTATACCTACTGCCCACTTTTGTATCTCTGTTAGTAGTAAAATTTTCTAACCGCCCACTGGTTCCACAGTAATGATGATTGATAAAGTAGGGAAGTAACTTTACTTTATAAAATTTATAAAGCAGAGTTACAGCAAACCCCTACCGCCCATCATGAAAGCTGGAACGCCCACTAGTGGGCGGTAGGGACCAGGTTGACTACCACTGCCCTATAGAGCCATGGTGGTGCATTGGTTAAAATGCAGTACTGCAGGCTAGTTCACCCCAGGAATTCGATTCTGAGCTATTCAAGGTTGACTCAGCCTCCTTCAGAGCCTCCTTCAGAGGTTGGTAAAATGGGAACCTGGATTTTGAGGGCAATATGCTGACTCTGTAAACCACTTCGAGAGGGTTGTAAAGCCCTGTGAAGCTGTATGTAGTAAGTCTAAGTGTTACTAACATGGTAAAAAATACAAATTCAGTCACATTAGTAACATATTTCTCCATAAGTCTAGGGATTACTATAATAATGCATTTCTAGTTTGTTATAGATCTTGTTTTAGTTGAATACTGCAGTCCTATCATGTTATTTTTTTCTGTCATTTCATTCCATGTATATAAAAAAAAGCACATTAGTTCCATTAAAACTCTGTTACAGAAAGAGCTCTGGTTTTGGCTTAAATTGCTGATGATATTTTGCCAGTATTCTCTGTTTCTAAGGATGCTTTGAAAATGTGGACAGAGGCTTCAGCATAAAGAAATGGGGTAACATATTGTGTTTTTTTTAAATAATAGCAAGAAAAATAAAATGAAATGTTCATTAAATGCTGGGACATATGTGTTGCTCCTTCTCAGCTGTATTCTCCTCCCTCCCTCCCTCCCTCCCTCCCCACCCAAAAAAGCCCTAGGCTGTTTTAATAATCAAGCAATCAGCCAAAAGCTCTTATATAAAAACACATTGTAGTGAAACTATTCTGTGGACTGGTTTCATTTTAGTAATGTGAAGATTATAATGTGTGGCTAGGATCACTGGAAGTTATCTTATGCTAATTCAGTCTAATTGCCAGTCTAGATCAATAGCACATACTAAAACCATTCAGAGCCTTGGAAAAACTATGAATTCAGTGTGCAGGAATGGGTATGAAGCAGTTCTTTTTGAATAATTCAAGCACTTATTTCATGAAAGTTGTAGGTCTGCAGATGTATCTTGGGCTGAATTCTCTGCTTTTCTTCTCCCTCCAAAGAGGAGTCCCCCAGGAGAGCATGATGTTAGCGCCAAAAATAGAATACAGAGCTCAAGGATAAATATTCTGCAGGCATGCAGTACGTGGTCCCAGAATCCATCAGCTGAAATGATACCTCAGTACCCCAGAGGTTAACTGAGCTTTTAACTCTTGCTGACGTCATTCAAAGTCTTTTTGTTCCTATCAGGGTAGCCCTGACAGCCATTAAGCAGAATAAAAAGAGCTTCTTCAGGCAGCAAATATAGAAATGTCTTTAACACCCCCATTGCCCTCAACTTTGGAGAATGGCCTTGTGGTTGTCAGTGATGAAGTAAAGCTGCTCTTTACCCACATACCTCTTTGATTATTAAAACTGGTATGTCATCTGTGCATTATACAGCACCCACTGTCACATCTAGTTTGGCTCTTAGAAGTTTGCACAATGGCATGGCAATGAAGGAGAAATATTGGTGAATCTCATTACTAGTTCTGTCACGAATAATATAGGCTATGTACTCGTGACAAGTCATGCAACACTATTCAATGCCGCAATTACATTAGAGCACGATGTCTATTTTCCCTGGTACTGTACAAAAGTGGAGTAGTTCTAGTGTCCAGAAAATTGTAGTCTTGGAGAAAAATACATAGAGCTTCCAACAAATCAGTAAGAACTATTGTTCTGGAAATTATTCTGCCAGTCATAAGAAGCTATTTATGTGATATTTTGAAGTCTCTGCACAGAAAAGACATCAAAACTCTTAATCAGTTATGAAAAATGAAAAAAGCTTGTTATTCACCATGTGTCATTAGCTTTTAAGTGCGTTCACATTTCTTTGTTCTAAATTCTTTAGCAGGAATTGATGAATCAGTAGCATGGATTGATGCATACGCTCGGAGAGTAAGGGATGTCATGATACTGTTGAGCTACTGTATACCTTAGGAACAGATCATTGGATACCTAAATTAAAAATTCAGAAATGCCTTATTCTGAGGTTAGATTTCTATTGAATCAATACGAGGTGATGGGCAGAATCTTTCTAGGATGCCCGGGAGGAGTGAATTTGCCTTGTGGAACTTTGTGCTCATGTAACATGTAGCCTGCCATGGTTGTTTGTAGGGGTGGGCAGGATGAGGTAGATGACAAATCAACTATCATGGCCTTACAATACAAGTTGTATACTTATATAGGTGTGATGGCATTGTAGAAACATGTGCAAGAGATGATGCTTTCATCACAATACATTGATGCTTTTTTTGTTATTCTGAGGTATGTGGAAAAAAACAAAAAAATAGATCAGAGTACAAATCTAAGAAACAAATCAATGCTTCTTTACAGTTTAACTCAGCTGGGGCTACCAGATTTGGGTGGTGGAAATCAAAGGAATCACTAACTGCCATGCAAGAATTAGGAGCTGCTGCTTCTTTTTTTTGCCATCCAGATTTTTACTTCCCCAGAGCTGGTAGTTCTATATGAAATAGTAGAGAACCAGATTGGGGCAGTGATTAAGGCGTTAAGCCAGAAACCTGGTGACATGGAGTTCTACTCCCTTCTTAGGCACAAAGCCAATTGGATAACCTTGGGCCAGACACTTTCACTCACTCCTAAGAATGAGACAACAGCAAACACATAAAAAAAACTTTGCCAAGAAAACTGCAGTCACCAGATGTCAACACTGACTCAAAGGCATAAAAGAACCCCCACCCTGAGATAGTAGTTGGAACTAGATATTAAAATGCGTCCTTAAAAAAAAGACAGAGTACTTAATTGGCATGCTTATATCTCCTAATTTTATTTCTTGTTTATAGGAATCATATTCTATTATAGAGAGATGACAGTATCTCAAGAAGGAGAATTTCTGAGATGCTTTATACAGTACACATTATTATGGGGCGGAAAGTCTGTTTAACTATAGCCTTTTCCATGTTGATATGCTTGAATGCCATTCCCATCATCACATTCCATTCTGCAATAATAAAAATTATATGGTTGCATTTAAAATGCCTACCTTTAAACCATGTTGAGAATAGCTATTTGGAGTACTTGTGTTGAATCTCAAACTTCTGTCTTTAAAGGAAAAAACTGGCACAGGAATCTTACAATAATACTAATTTAAGTTGCGCAAAAATTTATCATGAAATTGGCATGATGACAGCTTTGTAGCACTCTCTTGTTCAGTGTAGCCACAGTTTTCCTGAGCTGCAGTTAATGTAAATACTTAGCTAGAGTACATATTACTGACAGTGTTAATGAAATGTACAAACATTCTGAATTGTGTTTATGGTGGAACTCAGTAAGAGAGTTTGAGTTGGGCTAATTGAACAGCCTATTAATGTTAGAATAAACAATTTAGGTTATGTTGGATACCACTAAAGAAGCATCAATGAGGCAGATTATAGATCAGGAAAACATAGGATTCATGTTGAGCATTATTTCTTGATGTGTTTTTCTGGGAAGCTGTTTTTGGAAGTGTTCCAAACAACGGAATATTTATTCCAATAAAAGTGGAATTGTATAACCATATAAAGCCAGTTATAATTCTCAAAAGCATTTTTTCAAATTCTCTTCGCTAAAATTTCATTTCATTTTACTTTTTTGGAAAACAAAATAGTTTGGGTGAACTAGATTCATGCTGAAAGAGTGGATCATTTGAACAATGACTCATGCCCTTATTATAGGGCATTGCCTATTGCGGTATTTTACTTGGGGTTGTCATGAAGACCACTTGGAAACTAAAGTTGGTCCAGTATTGGATCCATTCAGTTCTTGGCCAGTGACACTGCTACAGTCACATTACAATGCTTTTGTAGATGTTGCACCAGTTTCTAGTACGTTTAACCGAATAACAGAGTTGGAAAGGACCTTGGAGGTTTTCCAGTTCCTGCTCAAGCAAGAAACCCTACCATTTCAGACAAATGGTTGTCCAATCTTTCTGTGGAGCACCCACAGCTTCTGGGAGCAAGTTATTCCACTGATGAATTATTCTAATTGTCAAGAATTTTTTCCTTAGTTCTAGGTTGATTCTCTCCTTGATTAGTTTCCATCCATTCCTTCTAGTCCTGCCTTCAGGTGCTATGAAGAATAGGTCCCCCCCTTTTCTTTGTGGCAGGCTATCATGTCACTCCTAGTCCTTCTTTTCATTAAAATATTTCATTGAAGTTTCTGATTGCAATTCAAACTTCTGGTTAATCTGTGAAGTTCTGTATGGTTTGATTCCTGGATACTTAAGTAACTGTCTTTTTCAGGCAGTTCTTCATTACCTGGCAATAAAGAATCTTATCTGGTATGATGTCAATAGAGGGAAAGCTTGGGGCTCCTTCCCTAAGAGGGGTAGTACTAATGATAAATCCTCTCAATTGTTTCTCCTTTAGCTGCGAAGTGATGGATTCAGAAACCAGCCATAGTAGAGTATCCAAAATGTCTGTCTGCCTTCGCAGAGTTTATTGCTTTTTATACAGCTTTTCACAAGCAGCAAAGAGTATATGGCAACAGCATCGTTATTGGCGTATTCTTCTTGTCAATCTCTAAAAACATCCTAGCCAGGGTAGAGTCTCACATATCTTGATGGTTCCTGGTACTGCCTGGTGGTGCTAATTAGGTGAGCTCATAGACATTTGAGGTAAACAGTTACTGAGGTGCAGCAGTGTGCTGCTCACAGCCTCTATGTAACCTTTATATAATCTCTATCTCTACAGTGAAGGGGTCCCCCTGCCCCAAAGGGTAGACACTATTTTAAGAGGATGGAAAAAACAATTATGTTCTGTCAAGTATTTGTCAAGTAATGGGATCATCAGGATTTGGGCTGTGGATTAGTTGCATTGTTTGTAGAGATTTTATAATGTTTACCATGGCTTTTATTGATGGTGGTTATTCTGTTGGTCATTTTTGAGAACTATACAGAATCTAACAATGGAATAGAAATTTCTAAAATAAATAAGTAAGCTAACTAAAATTAGGGCTGTTGAAAGATGCTTTACAAAACCTGTGAGAGGAAATAAAAACCTCTCTTCGAATAATTAAATATCATTCGGCTCCTGGATAGTTTAGCAACGGTCTTCTTCAGGCAGTTCTTCATGACTTGGCAATAAAGAATTTATCAGGTATGATGTCTGTGGGAGGGCAAGCTCATCTAAAGCTCATATAACTGTTCCTGAATGCAAGCATGTCCGTGCCTAATAATCTCACTTCATCGTCCGCTCTTAATACACACATGTGCAAATAATTGGAAGAAGCTTTGGAAGCAGCTGTATGAAGTTCCCAAAGGATGCGGCTCCTTTAATCATTTAAGAGAAGTGCTGTGTTTAGAAAAGAGCCGAGGTGGCGCAGTGGTTAAATGCAGCACTGCAGGCTACTTCAGCTGACTGCAGTTCTGCAGTTCGGCTGTTCAAATCTCACCGGCTCAGGGTTGACTCAGCCTTCCATCCTTCCGAGGTGGGTAAAATGAGGACCCAGATTGTTGTTGGGGGCAATATGCTGACTCTGTAAACTGCTTAGAGAGGGCTGAAAGCCCTATGAAGCGGTATATAAGTCTAACTGCTAACTGCTATTGCTATTGCACCAAAGCACCTAATTTGAACTCTTTGCACAATCCTAAGTAAAATGATAAATATAAAGACAAGATTAGTCCACAAGAAATTTATAAACTTGAGTGAAACTTCAGAAGCCCAAAGAAGACCCACTTGTGTTGGTCTGCAGTTGATGTCTGAAACACACATTCTTTCTTGAATAGGTTCTGCTCAATTCAGTTGTATTTATTCCAGGTATGATTTTAGCATATGGTTATGGAACGTGACTTTAAACATTAATTTGCTTCAAGGAGCATTTAAAGTTAAAAAAAATATGCTTCATGTCTTACAGGAACTTTGAACACTGAAACCTAGTCTTCTATCTAGAGAAAGGGTCTGTTAGGCTACATTTCAGGTGTTGTACTGGATGTTTAAATTGTGTGAATAGAACAATAAGCAAGACTGTTCTGACAGAATATAATTATGAAATCACAAGCCCCAATCATTTCCATAATCTTTTCCTGCCAGAAGAATAGTTAATTTGATTTGTTTCAAGAGCAAAATGTGATTTTGACTGAGTTGTCCTAAGAATAACAGGAAGAGTTCCTGTTTTAGAACTCTAAATAAATAAGCTGTTGATAAATTTCTCTAGACTGATAGCTATGCTCCCTAGCAAGAAAGTCCAGAATTCTGAAGTCTGCACAAATAGGAAAGAATAATTCAGTACAGACAGAAGGGTCGTTCTTCTGGCTTAAAACACAAACATGTATATGATTGTGCTTTGTTTGAAATCAGGACTGTAGAGAAAATTATCATACAATAAATTATTTTTATGCATTAGTTTACTCATTGTAATGAAATGCCATTAATATTGATTCACAATGGGACAAAACAAAGACTTACATGCTGCTTTTTCTTTTTTAGCAGGCTTCAACTACTGAAACAGAAATTGGACCTATGAGACTGACACAAGATCCTATTCAGGTAGTACTTGTCTTACTTGGCAATAAAAAACCTGTCTGTCTTACTTTACCAATAAATAGCAATAGCAATAGCAGTGGACTTATAGCAATAGCAGTGGACTTATATACCACTTCATAGGCCTTTCAGGCCTCTCTAAGCGGTTTACAGAGAGTCAGCATATTGCCCCCAACAATCTGGGTCCTCATTTTACCCACCTCGGAAGGATGGAAGGCTGAGTCAACCCTGAGCCGGTGAGATTTGAACCGCTGACCTGCTGATCTAGCAGTAGCCTGCAGTGCTGCATTTAACCACTGCGCCACCTTGGCTCGATAAACATTAAGTGCTACAGTCCTCCCCCCTCCAAAAAAACACATTTTCTAGGGAGCTTCTTTGAATCAAATAAAATCCTTTAAAGATCTTTAAAGGGGAATATCTCCTGGAAGTTGAAGAAAGTCAGATAGATAGATAGATAGATAGATAGATAGATAGATAGATAGATAGATAGATAGATAGATAGATAGATACAGACAGACAGACAGACAGACAGACAGACAGATAGATAGATAGAGTGGGTGGAGACGGAGACGGAGACAGCAATAATAATAACACTTCGACTTATATGCTGCTTTACAGTGCTTTATAGCCCTCTCTAAGATTTACAGAGTCAGCATATTGCCCCCAACAGTTTGGGTCATTAGATAATTGGATGGACGGATGGATGGATGGACGGATGGACAGACGGACAGACAGACAAGATGTATCTTATTCACTGAACTGAAAAGTGGAGGTAGTGGCATCATTATCTTCTGGACCAATGATGACATCATTAGAAGTGAAACATAGTTGAAAATAGAAACTTTATACACACATTCACAAGCCCATGCATGTCCCTTTAACAATATAAAGCTTATGTCTTTAAAAGTAAAAATAACATTCAAATATGTACACACATTTAAAACATTGTTGTTTACTTCTTGCTTTTGAAAAGTGAATTCATCCATGGGGGGCTCTGAGGATACTTTAAAAAAAATGAATGCTAAACATTACTGAGTCAATTATACAGTGAATGAAGTTAGTTTAATTGTTATTTTATTTTATCGTCATAGACCAAAATTATTGTTTTAAATGCATAGTAATTTTAAAATCTCTTCTGTATTTTATAGGTATTGTTAATCTTTGCCAAAGAAGACAAACAGAGTGATGGATTCTGGTGGGCTTGTAATAAAGCTGGGTATAGGTGTAATATTGCTCGGACACCAGAATCAGCACTTGAAAGCTTTCTTGATAAATATCATGAAATAATTGTTATAGATTATCGAAACTCCAGACACTTTGATGCAGAAGCCATCTGTAGGTAATTACTTGTTCTTGTATTTCATATGACCCTGGCAGTATAGGAAAATACTATTATGCAATTTCTATATTCACTTCCTAACTTCAGTGGCGAAACTGTTTCTGGACAATTGAGTGGGCTGTCATGCAATGAGATGTTCTTCTATATGAAATCAGTGTGTGAAATCTCTGAATATAAAAAAAGTTAGATTTTAAGGAGAAGGATTTATCCATGGGGCATTTAGGAGAAATAGGTTAAAAAGGCAAGGTGATAGCTGTGCCCTTTTTACATGTGTCACATGTGCAACATATATGAAAAAGCAGCAGGGCTTTGATCATGGAGTCATGGCAACTTCCCTGTCTATGGAGGTCCCAGGAAAATGTTTCACATGTCAGAATCCTGTGGAACCATGGTATTTCTTCCTTGTTCTGTCTTCCAGTGACAGGCATAAAGTCGAATAAAAGACATGCCTGGGAGATGGCTTTCCATAAACCAAAAATAAGATCAGGAGCCTTGCTGAGAAAGTGAAGATCATGATAACTAAACTGAGTTGCTCTGGCCATTTTAAGTGATGGTGGTTGGGTCAGATGCATCTATATTGCAGATAGTTACTTACATAGCAATACAGTCAATGATCAGATCCTCCAAAGTCCATCCATGAAGGCATTTATGAAATACAATTCCTGTAAAAACAGTAGAAGTACATTCTATTGATGATTGCTGGCTGGTTGGTTGAAACATATGGAAATACAATAAAAATAACATAGAAAATTAAACTCAAAAGTAAAATCAAAACCAAAAATAATTCACTTAAAGTAAAAATAATTCATTTAAAGTAAAATCAAAATCAGAAATAATTCACTTATGGAGAGAGAAAAATTGCACTAAACTGTTGATAAAAGACAAAGGGATTCATTTGATCTGTGCAAGTTTTTATATCTGGACCCTGGACCAGTAGTAGCATCATTAGTAATCTGAGTAGTTTCAAAAAATTCGTAGTTATTCTACTATGCTATGGCAAATCCAAGAGTGTATTTTCATGACTGCTAAACAAAATTTGTCTGTGAAATATGTAATATTGATCTGACAGTGGGATAGGAGGAATGAGATCTATATTTCATCATCTATGCCAGAAAAAGTCTTTTAGAAGGGGTATGTTTAATATGGCTCATAAATCTCTGTAAAAACTGCAAAATAATAAGACAGGGCCTGTTGCATGAGAAACCATAGTAGCAAAAAGATTCAAAACAGTGGATCTTGCCATGTCTAACAGCTGAATGTAATATGTCAAATCTGCCTAGGAATAATGCTCTTGGAGTCTGATTTTTGGTGGAAGAAATGGCAACAGTCAGCTGTACAGAAACATAAATGAAGACTTTTCCAGATTCTAATTTATAGGCTAGGTCCTGATGTATACACAAACATGTAATTTGTTCTTCCACTTCATATACTGCAAAATAGACAATAGATATTTTGCTTTACCACTGTGTACCTAAAACTTGTATCTTTGGCATTAAGTACATGTGTAAAAAATCAGGGTACAGCAGTAGAATGATGAACATGAGGCTGATATTGCTTTTCTCGGGAAAGGACACATGGTCCCATATTCAGGATCTTGTGACAAAAAAGTCACTGTTTTGTTATTATAAGCTCAGCGGAATAAATGAATAATCAGTCAGTATGGGCTGTGATAGAACCTTATTCTTGCCAGCTTTGTAGAAGCCAAAACTGCTATGTTAGGCTTTGAACAACCCATATACCTTCTCTGACTGCTGACCACCATGCATATGGTCCATATAATGTTTCAGATGACTTTTGAGACAATATCCTTCTAAAGGAAGTGTTTTAGCCAATATCATTTGTTTAGAATTCAAAATCTACGTTTGATAAGAACGCTCTTCTTACCAGCCTTCATAATTGCAGATATGCTTTCAGTATATTGGTTCTATGTGATCCAATCTTGCTTCCCAAGAATTTGTTTCAATTTACAGAAAACCTATTGTTTCATCTTGGGTTTTTTTTAGCTACCTAGCTTTGCCCTTTCATAAAATAGAACAATGAGACAGGTAAAATAACACCTGATTTGCACACACACAGAGAGAGAGAAAGAGATGCAAGCCATCTTAATATGTGATTGGTAAATTTTTGTTAATAAAATTGTTTAATCAAATATGGCCTGAACTTTCTTCATTCCAGGTCAATTCGTGCTACAAAACCTGCTGAACATACTGTGATAATAGCTGTTACCTTACAAACGTGAGTATTTCAGGAACTCATGCTTATTTTATATATATTTTAATGGGTATGGTTATTCAGTAAATAAGTAGAAGTTTCTCATGAACATCTTAGTGTATGTCAAGAGGATAAGCTGAGGC
Organism: Thamnophis elegans; assembly: GCF_009769535.1. Lineage (NCBI taxonomy): Eukaryota > Metazoa > Chordata > Lepidosauria > Squamata > Natricidae > Thamnophis > Thamnophis elegans. The sequence goes on from NC_045543.1 coordinate 115,079,718, forward strand.
CCCACAGCTGCATACAACTCTTTAAAGTCTGTGGTGTCCGCTGAAGACCACCAACTATTGTAATGGTTAATGAGACAGAAGGAAAACTATGTAGCTCTCAAATGTAATTACATTTTATTTTAATTAAATTTAAATATAATAAAAACTAGCTTTGTTCTGGACTGCCATTCTCAACATGTTGCTGAAATTCAATTTTTTTGTGGCCTAGAAAATGATCAGCACCATCAGAAGATTTTTTTTGACACATAAATCATTGCATGGTTGAAATCACATTCAGAAACTATTTTCCAAAGCACCTGAGGGTAGGACAGGAAGCAACGGGTGGAAATTAATCAAGAAGAGATGTAACTTAGAACTGAGGAGAAATTTCCTGACAATTAGTACAATTAATCAATGGAACACCTTGCCTCCAGAAGTTGTGAATGCTCCAACACTGGAAGTTTTTAAGAAGATGTTGGATATCCATTTGTCTGAAGTGGTGTAGGGTTTCCTGCCTAAGCAGGGGGTTGCACTAGAAGACCTTCAAGATCTCTTCCAATTCTGTTATTCTATATCTATCTAAACCAGTGTTTCTCAACCTTGGCAACTTGAAGATGTCCGGACTTCAACTCCCAGAATTCCCCAGCCAGCATTCGCTGGCTGGGGAATTCTGGGAGTTGAAGTCCGGACATCTTCAAGTTACCAAGGTTGAGAAACACTGATCTAAACTATTAGGATGTTGTATGATTGCTCCTGGAAGGAGACTTGAGATCAAAGCAAACAACGCTCAAGCCCTCTCTGCAGCAAAGTTTCTGACAGTGGTTCCAAGAGACGAGTTCAAATCTTTTACCATCAAACACCATACAAACTACAGCTTTGTTGGATTTTTCTATGCATCTCAGCAACACATACAAAAGACCAAATTCTAGACAATTCATAATAGTTGGGAAGCTGAAGCTGAAAGAACAACAATAAACATATCCATCACGTGTTGTCATTTGTAAATGCAACTTGAATATTTCTTTGGCAGTAAGAGAGGGTGCCTCTCCTTGTCTCCATTTTTTTTCCCTGTGGCCTCAAGAGCTTTTCAGAATGATCTTTGCAAAATTTGACAGCAAATGTATGGTTTTTCATGTGACTTTTATTTTTTTTAAAAAAACAACCTAAAAGTCTGACACACCTATTTTGATTTTTAAAACAGTCAAGGAAAGAAAAACTAAGCCTTTTAGTCTTGCTCTCTCTGGTGAAGTTACTACAGTTCTGCCATTCCTTCTATAGTCAATAGAAATCTTAACCTCCCCCCCCCCAAAAAAAAACACAAAATACAACCACAAAAGGATTTTTCACTCTCTTGAATGATTGATTGATTCAGTGCCATCAAATTGGTGTCATCTCTTAGCAACCACATACATTGATTCTTATTGACCGATAATATATTTTGTATTTCTGCAGATCTGCTGGTCAGGAAGAAGCTTCTGTTCTCCCACTTCTCCATGCGGGATTTAATAGGGTATGTTAAAGTTATTGTAGATTGCTTAAGCTGTAAACAATTGATTTATCAACCTTCATGTCAACATGACATTCATGTTGTTGTCATGCAAGCATTTGTTGCATGTGACAACTACGGCCCCTTCAGCTCCTCCACATTTTAGTTTGTAAATAAACACTAAGTTATAGATGTATTATTGCTGGCTCGATCTAAGGAGGTGAAAAGATACTGACAAATACATTTCTACAAGCCCGGACATGATTTCCTGTAACAGAGACCAAGAAAAGTGTGTTCAGTTTGAAAATAAGGTTGTCTAATGGGATCACATAAATCATCTATAACTGCTTCAAGCTCTGTATTTGCTGGTGCAGCATAGACAATGCTGATTGGAAAAGAACCCAAGGAATTGGTTGGCATTTTGCCTTCACAATCACTATGAGGAAAACAGGCCTGGGTGGTGGGGTTAGGAAGGAGGATCATACCTTTCCCAGCAGCAAGTTGGACTGTAAAAGAAGCAGATTTCAGAAATTAAGAAGAAAAATATTGATTTAGGATCATAGCGTCTGTTACTAAACAAGGCAGTTATTAAGTGACTTGTGCCCAATTTTATTACCTTTTTGCCGTAGTTATTAAATGAATCACTTCTGGTCACTTAGCAAATCTGGTTTAGTTTGTTAGAACATTGCTGGGAGGGTCACAAATGACAATGGCATGTCCCTGGAATGCTGTAACCGTCATAAACGCCAGTTGCCAAGCACTCTGATTTTGATCATGTGACTTTGGGGATTCCGCAACGGTGATAATTTGGGAGGGCCAATCATAAATCACTTTTTTAATCTGTGTTTTAACTTGGAATAGTAGATAAACAAATGGTTGCAAATTGAGAGCTACCTCTAAATTATTTAAACCTCAGATTTCTTGCCAGATTTCATTCTTGAAGATGTACTCTTTTACTTGGCTCTATGTTTTTAGAATATCTTGATAGGTAAGGTTTGTTCCATTAAGCCTTCATTCTATGGTTGTTGTTTTTCTGAAAGAACAAAGCTTTAGTTAGCCTTTACTTAATTGAGGTTACTTTTTAAAAATCAGTCTGCCTTCTAACTTTTAGTTCCATCTTTTTAGCATGCCTCCTTACTATATGTATCTTTCTGTTTTCATAATATACCATATCGTCCTGCAAAAACATTGGATTTATTGTCTCCTTATGATGTAATATAAAACTATTGTTACTGATATATTTTTTGACCTCTCCCCTAGAATGCAAACTATTCTGGTGAGGCTTATGTCTTATTACATACACCACTATTGTTCTTTTTTCTGAGAATGCTTCAGCAGGAAGCATTCTCTCTAGCCATCAGCCATCTTTATTCATCCATACATCCATGAACTATCTGGAAAAAAGCTGAGATAGAAGGGAAACAGAAAAGAGACTAAGACTTAGGCAATTTCCCAGTAGGATAAGAAGTTGTGAAGAAACTGCAGCTGGAAGGAAGATAACTGAAGAGAGCATCAGGGGGTGTTATGGAGGCCTAAGGGAGAGGGAGAAGAAAAGAAAAAGAATTGTGATGGTAGTATATATGTTGAAGGACTTTTACTCTGAATGGGAGCATTATAAATACTAAAACTCTGTAACCACTAGATCTAAGCTCATATGAAATTAGGGCTAGACCACACCTTACCTACTGGAATCCTGAATGACTTTTATTTTCCTCAAAAAGGGAAGCTGCCTGATGTAAAAAGAAAGCCCCCAATCTCTATCATCCAATGCTTTTGGATCCCACAGGGAGAGTAAATATATTCAGATAACTAAGATATAGTATAAAGAAATAATTGCATGTAGCAAGTTGATATTTTGTGACTGGCCATCCCACCTAAACATTTGGTGAAAATGTGTAAAGGCTCTAACATTCTACATGTGTCCACTGAACCCAAAAGATTGCTTACCCCTGCTGATAACCATCTCTTATATTTTCATCCTCCACTGGCATGAATCATATCACCTGTCCCCACTAAGACTTCTTTCTTATCTTTCTCGCATATTTGTACACTTGTCATCAGAGCAGCAACAATGATAACCAACTTGTTCAGACAAAGTCCCCTCCCATCATTAACCTGTGCAGTATATTTCATAAACTCTGTGTGTGTGGGGGGAGAGAGAGATAAGCAAAGCAAAGAATGGGCATTAACATAATTATTGAATAGGTAACAGAGGCACTTCCTATGCCTCAGTGATTAACCTGAACTGTTGTTTGTTCAAGGAGGAAAAAGCTGAGACTCCCTTCTTCCTTATCTGATAAATATCCTTCTTTCATTCTAAACATAATTCTTTATAACGTTCATAACTATATAATAAAAAGTAAATTAAAAATATCATATTTGCCAGTTAATAAAACATATTTAAATATTAGAATTATCCTTTCAAAATAGTATTTTTGTTATATAATCCTGCAATGTGGATCAATATGCATACTTTACCTTTTTTGCAAGTGGTCAATAAATTAATAAATTTTCATCTTTTTCTTGAATATGTTGATACCAAAGACAGTGCTTTTATTTGTTCCTCCACTTACATTTACCCATCTAATCTCTACAATGTTACTAAGTTCATTCATTTGGATTTCTAAGCAAAAATAGATGCTGTTTAACATACAGCTTAATGTTTTCTAATTTACTTTTCAATATACAATATTGCATCCTTTGGCTGCTATATTCCCATGAAGGTGAACCTATGGCATGTGTGCTAGAGGTGGCATGCAGAGCCCACTCTGTGAGGTATGCACGCCATCATCAGTTGCTCTTCTAGTTGCTTGGCTGGTCTTCCCGGGAGCTGGAGCACCAGAAAACAGCCAAAAAACACCCCCCAAAACAGCCAAAAAACAGGCCATTTTTCGGGCCATTCTCCGGGCTGTTTTCTGGGCCAGAAACATAGCAATAGCAATAGCAGTAGACTTATATACCGCTTCATAGGCCTTTCAGGCCTCTCTAAGCGGTTTACAGAGAGTCAGCATATTGCCCCCAACAATCTGGGTCCTCATTTACCCACCTCGGAAGGATGGAAGGCTGAGTCAACCCTGAGCCGGTGAGATTTGAACCGCTGACCTGCTGATCTAGCAGTAGCCTGCAGTGCTGCATTTAACCACTGCGCCACCTTGGCTCTTGAACAGATCAGGCGAAACATCCTGAAAAACATCCCCAAAATTGCCCAAAAATCGTTGGAAAATGACCAAAAGACCAGCTGGCCTACTAACACATGCACACACACACCTTCCAGTTTAGGCACTTGATGTCAAAACGATTTGCCATCACTGCTATATTCTAACAATGGGAATCATGTCACTTGATTTCTGTTACATCTAATAAATCACACGTGAATTTCTGTATGGAGAACTCAAGCTTATCTTGTTTAATTCCCATACTCTGAATTTTAGTTCAGAGTATGGGAAATAAACAAAATGAGCTCAAACTCATAATTCACTGCACGGGCCAATGAACTTTATAGGTCAATGTTCTTTCTGGCTTCTTCCACAAAGCGGCTTTAAAAGCTCAGTTTCACAAACACTCCCACATTCTACAATATACAAATATTCATCCAAGGTCCTTATTTCAGGGCTTTGTTTCAACCCTGATCAAGCTTAGAAATTGTTCTGGTAAAGACATATTTATTTGTCCTTACAAAATACAACCCATTACGTGCCAGCAACACATCATCTGGATAGCTCATGCCATATCCCAGAAAGAAAATATCTTCCATTGATACCATTTGCAGAGCTAATCTTTCAATTGCAGTATTCTTATTTCTATTTCCTCTGCTCTTTCATAGAGTGGAAGGATGGATGAGAATTTCGCCTGATCTGAGAGATCTTGAGATTGTTTTCATGTATCATTTATCCACTTATATTTTAGGAAGGGAAATTGCTGATGGACTTGATAAATGGTGATACTATATATAGTTAGACAGCATTCTCCTCTGTCTTTTGTTGCAATGTCTCTTTTCTTTGAACTAATGAAACCTTGCCCATTCCCATTAGTTTGTCCTTTGGGGTGTTAAAATGCATCTCCTGAAGATTTTAGCATCTGTGCTAAGAGATACAGTCCTTCAGTTAATCACACATTGCAAGGTGTACTGGGCATTCAAGGTTAACACAAATCCTGAAATTATACCTGGAAAATAACTTCCAATCAGTGTTAGTAGCCTAACAACCATAATTTTCAGCAGTCATTTTCCAGACATATTTCAAGAGTATCTTTATCAAGTGCAAATTACAATATTCCAGTTGTGGTGTCACAAAGGGATGAATAATTGTTGCAAATCCAACAGGTTCATATCCTATTTATATAGAAATTATTTCTATTAATGGTGACATTGCTTACTTTTCCACAATACTGTTCCTGAGGTGCAGCTGTGGCAGGCTAGAAAGTGGGAAATCATGAATTCTAGTCCCATTTTAAGCATGAAGCCAACTGGGTGACTTTGGACCAGTCCCTCTTTCTCAGCACTAGGAAGAAAGCAATGGAAAACCACTTCCAAGATCATGCCAAGAAAACTGCAGTGAGTTGTCCAGTTGCCAGAAGAAAACACTAACCTGGCACACAGGTGGAGGCACACAGGCATACATTCACCTGGCACTAGCAGCTTATTATTTTGTAAGCAAAGAAGATGCATATATATACACTGTATGTGTTTGTGTGTGTGTGTGTGTGTTCAGTTCAAGTTTCTAATACAGCACTTGTTTTTCCTTGGCAATTATTATTTTTGTGAAAATCATATTTTTATTGAGAGAAGTTCTACCCTAGTATACCTTTCCCAATCTGGTAATCATCTCACTCAAATGGAAATATTACTTCTAGAACTACAAGCCAGTGTCAGAGGTTGTAATTCTAAGAGTTGTAAAATCAATATATGTACAATAGATAGTAACAGGAAGGATCCTGGCCTCTCTTATTAAACACAAAGTTGGCAACATGATGTGAATGGGCACTAATGTGATCTCCCACACTCCAAATATTTTTTTAATCATTTAATTTTTTTAAAAAAAATACAAATGAAGCTGGCATGTTATAAATTCACCAGCTTATAGTGCAGAAATGATTTTACCTCCACAAAAATCCCTCTGGAACAATAGAAAACACCCAGGAGACTCATTCCTATTTCCTTAAATTGGTGCTTCAGTGATTAGTTATGCCTGCCATTATACCTACAGGATCGGCTGGCAGCTGATGCGATTCAAGGTACTAATTATGACTTTTAAAGCGCTCCATGGCTTAGGCCCAGGATACCTGCGAGACCATCTACTGCCATCGGTAGCCTCTGCGTTCCCACAGAGTTGGCCTCCTCAGGGTGCCGTCGGCCAGACAGTGTTGGCTAGCGACCCTCAGGGGGAGAGCCTTCTCTGTGGGAGCGCCTTCCCTCTAGAATGAGCTGCCCCCGGAGCTTCGCATAATCCCCGACCTCCGGTCCTTCCGACATGCTCTAAAAAGTTGGCTTTTCCAGCAAGCCGGCCTGGCCCCAACAGAATAAAATAAATGATTGATTTAATTGTTAATTTTAATCTAATTTTTAAAATTTTATTGTTAATATTAATTGGGTTGTTGTGCGCCGCCCTGAGTCCTTTGGGAGAAGGGCGGCATATAAATCCAATAAACAAACAAACAAACAAACAATCCCCAGATGCTTTGCTATGGAGATACAATTGGGTCACATCTCAAAATATTGTTCTGGGTCATCTGGCTCAAAGCATTGCTATTTATTAAGGATTGGGGGGAAATCAGAAGCCAATATCTACATGCTTCCCCTATATTGTTTGCCTTTTAGAATTGCATTCTCTTGAGTCTGGTGTTTTGCAAGCTAAAGGTATTTGTTGGTTAACTCATCAGTAGAAAGATTATTGTAGAAGTAAATTATTATGACCAGTGACATCTACTTTTTGTTTTCGTATTTCCCAGAGATTTTTGGAGAATAACAGCATCATTGCTTGTTACAATGAACTGATTCAAATAGAACATGGTGAGGTGCGATCACAGTTCAAATTACGGTATGTAAGCATTTTTTGTTACCAATTATCCCCTGGGTTAGTAGAAAAAACAGAGTCGTTGTATTACATCGAAATAACTCTGTCCAGATGTTTGGCAGAATTAGAAGAATGGAAATTTATCGAGAGAACAAACCTAGAACTAAGTTAGAACAAGTGATCAGTGGAATGACTTGCATCCAGAAGTTGTGGATATTCCAACAGTAGAGGTTTTAAAAAGATACTGGAAAATTATTTGTCTGAAATGGTATAGGTTTCCTACCAGAGCAGGGAGTTGGACTAGAAGACTTCCAAAGTCCCTTACAACTCTGTTATTCTGTATCACCGATGCTGGGTATTTATGTATTAAGAATAGCTTTTCTGACTTTTGAATTGTAGGTTTGTCATTGTTAAAATAAACATATGTCTAAAAAAAATTAGTTCAAAAATCTAATTGCCTATATTTCAGAAATAATTGACAGATATTTGCATGACAATTTTTTTCTTCATCCAAGAGTCTTTTAGGGCTCATCTCTACTATGGTACTTCCATACCTTTGTATCTCCAGATCAGACAATTTGTTAATGGCTAGAACTACCCTTTAAAAATAACCAACTCAGTAGATACCAGATCAATGTTGCAGAATGGCTGGGACTAATTTTTGTTAATGCTGTTTGATGGATTGCATTCCATTTATGGTTTTAGCTTATCTATCTATCTATCTATCTATCTATCTATCTATCTATCATCTATCATCTATCATCTATCATCTATCATCTATCATCTATCATCTATCATCTATCATCTATCATCTATCATCTATCTATATTTATCCATCCATCCATCTATCCATCCAGAGATCTGTCTATTTTTGTAAATGTATTTTTATTTGAAAAATCAATAGAAATATTTACCCATGTGAGCAGTACCAAATGTCAATTGGTACCAGGGACGTGCAGTCACTAGAGGCAAGGGAGGCAGAGCCTCACCAGTCTCCTCAGGAAAAAGAAAGAAATTTAAATATATATTTTTTAAATAATTAAAGCCAAGATAGTTGCTACCGGATTCCAGCTCACAGAGGCCTGGAGTCTGCTTAGTGTTAACCAAAGCAGGAGGCGAGAGAACTCGGGGCCTCTTTTCCATAAGGAATTTTTCGCCTTCTAAAAGTTAATAAAGAGTTAAAAGGCAAAGAAGTTCAGATGGAAAAGAGGCACTAATTCTCCCGCCTCCTGATTTGGAAGCAGCCAATCGTGTCTTCTTGAGCACGCTTACATTGGGTGGGGCGTGCTTCAGAGGAGAGAGGAGTGGGCGAGAAGGAGGAGGCTGCCTCTTTGCTGCAGACCTGGGCGCTTGGCGGCTCCCGCGATGCAAAGTGCCCCACCATCCCCGATGCTGCCGCCCGCTGCCCCGGCCTGCTTCTCCAGGCTCCGCCGCTGGAAGTCCCGGATCGCCTCTGGGGGAAGGCTGGGTGAGAAGCAGAGCGAAGCGGCCTGGAGTGGCCCCGGCTGTGAGACAAGGGAGCACTTAAAGCAGCCGCTGCCGCCACCGCCACCACCCCTCCTTCGCCCGGCGGGGCGGTGCTGGCGACAGCAGCAGCGGCTACTTTAAGTGCTCCCTTGTCTCACAGCCGGGGCCGCTCCAGGCCGCTGGCCGCTGACACGTGCTCCTGCAAGAGCCTCTGGGCAGCGCCGGGAAGCCGCAGAGAAGCTTCGCTCCGTTTTTCACTCAGCCTTCCCCCAGAGGCGATCCGGGACTTCCAGTGGCGGAGCTTGGAGAAGCAGTGGACGCAGGCTGGGACAGTGGGGGGGCAGCGGGGCACTTTGCATCGCAGGAGCCACCAAGCGCCCAGGTCTGCAGCAAAGAGGCAGCCTCCTCCTTGGTTGCCTTTGCTGCAGACCCGGGCACTTGGTTGCTCCCGCGATGCAAATTCCCCCCCCCCCGCCGAGCCTGACCGCTGCCCTGCTGAGCCTCACCAGGTATCAACTTCACCGCACGTCACTGATTGGTACAATCTCAGGAAGACACATAAATATATTTCGACTACCTGCAACTTGTATGTTGTAGGTTGCCACCTCCTGCTTTACTATGTGGAACTCTAAACTTCCCTAATCAGAAACATTTTCCCCACAAAGTGCCACTTTGTGCTTAGGTTGCAAAGGTAGACTGATCACTGGATCTCCACATTCATGCAAGATGCAAAATGCAAATTGTGACATAAATAAAAACATGCATATTCAATACGTCTGAGGAAACAGCTGGAAAATTTGAGTCCATGCCTTTCTGATTTCTTTCCTCCTGCCAAATAAAAGTTATAATTTTATTTGAGAAGTGGAATCTATTTATATTACTGCAATAGTAATAGTACATCATTCATACTATATATTAATGACATTAATTTTGCATAGTTTAATAGTAAACTAATACTAATAGTAAACTAATACTAATAAGTAAACTAATACTTTCTAAAAAGTATATTTTTTACAGGAAGGTGATCTATTTCCAAGAATTTGCATAGGAATTAGTCAGTACTTGAGAGACCGCCTGCTGCCAATCACCTCCAACAGACCTATTAGATCCCACAGATTAGGCCTCCTCCGAATTCCATCTACTGGCCAATGCCGATTCGCTACCACCCGGAGGAGGGCCTTTTCTGTGGCTGCTCTGGCCCTCTGGAACGAGCTCCCCGTGGAGATTCGGACCCTCACCACCCTTCAGGCTTTCCGCAAAGCCCTTAAAACCTGGTTGTTCCGACAGGCCTAGGGCTGACGAGTTCCCCGCCCCTGCTCGAATTGTGTGGTTGTTGAGTGTATTTAAATTGTTGTAGTTGTTTGTCCGTTGTCTTTTTTTCCCCTCCTGTTTGTATTCTCCCCCCCCTACTTGGTTTGTGAGCCGCCCTGAGTCCCTCTGGGAATAGGGCGGCATAGAAATGCAATAAATCAAATCAAATCAAATCAGTTATAGCATCTTAATTGTTCCATCATAGATTCTAATAGTTACTATTTATTTATTAATTACAGGGCTTGTAATTCGGTATTCACTGCACTAGAACACTGTCATGAAGCAATAGAAATAACTAGTGAAGATCATATTATTCAGGTATGGACAACTCTCCTTAGAAAAATTGTTTATCAATGTCACTTTAAACTAATAAAGGAAAGAATCCCCACTTTTGCACATGGCTATAAATTCTGTTTGGATATTATTTTGGAATTTTTTTCTATTGTTGCATTTGCACTGAGGGAATACAAAGCAAAGTCTTTCTATTTAGGTATTTGCATTGGAGGTTTCCCACACTGGGATTGTGCAAACAGAATATGAAATTTTTCAAAAATTGATTTTAAACTTTCTTACAAACTTCATTTCATTTTTTTTACAGTATGTTAACCCAGCCTTTGAACAGATGATGGGCTATCAAAAAGGAGAATTAATAGGGAAAGAACTTACAGAGCTTCCAAAAAGTGACAGAAATCATGCAGATTTGTTGGATACAATCAACACATCCATCAAAAGAGGAAACGTGGGTGATAATTACCAATGCTTTTGCATTCTTTAATGTAATTTTTATTACAATCTGAATATGAATGAAATCACTGTGATGTGTATTCTCCTTTACTGGAGAGGATTTGCCATGGATGTTTTAACTTGGAGCAGAAGGTTGAGCTCAGTGCTGTCCATGACCCCTTTTATATCTATAAGTCCATGGAGATTCTCAATGACCATGTCCTGGTCATCCAAACGTGCTTTTTCAGGAGGCAACTGGACTTTTTTGTAGGTTTTTTAAAATAAGAAAATCTGTGATTCTCTGTATGTGTGCTACATATGAATATGACATGCTGCATGAAAGTGTCAGAAGGCCACCTGACTGGGAAAGATTAGCTCAATGATGGCAAACCTTTTTTGCTACTGTGCCAAACGCGGGGGGGACACAGGGGGGGGTCGTGCACTGGTATGCCACATGATTAGCGACAACCCCCCCTGCTTTTGTCACAGTTTTTTCGCCTTCCCCAGGCTCCAGAGGCTTTCTAGGAACCTGGGGAGTGCAAAAACAGCCTTCCCCCCTGGACGCCCTACAGAGGCCCCAGGAGCTTTCCTGAAGCCTCCGGAGGACCAAAAACCGATATACGGGGAACCCAGAAGTTCGGGAATGGTGACTTCCAGTTTGTCCTTAGGGCAGATTTTCGACCTCCAGAGCCTACAGGAAACTTCCCTGAAGGCTCCCGAGAGCAAAAACCGATCCTACGAGCAAACCGGAGATCCATTCCTGAACTTCCAGTTTGCCCATAGGGCTGGTTTTTCATGCTTTGGAGGCTTCAGGGAAGCCTCCAGAGGGCAAAAAATGGCCTCAAAAGAAGGCTGAAGTCAACTGGCCAGCGCGCGCATGTGCGCTGGCCAGCTAACAGGGCAACACCTCACATGCCCTGACAAATGGCTCCGTGTGCCACCTGTGGCACCCGTGCCATAGGTTCACCATCACGGGACTAGATCACACATTGAGAAGGACTGCAACATACTTTATTATTTTTAGTAAGGCAGATTGACTACTTTTTTGACTATGGCTTCACTTGACTTGTTTAGGAATGGCAAGGAGTTTATTACGCGCGAAGAAAATCAGGAGATAATATCCAACAGCATGTTAAGATAACACCTGTGACAGGTCAAGGAGGGTGAGTGTGTTAATGAAAAAATGCATAGACCGTGTGTGACATGTATCAAGTTTATTTATTTATTATATTTATAGGTGATAAGATTGCTCTTCGAATCAGGTTCTGTTGACATGGTTTCTCTTTGTTTTAAATCCAACCAGGGATAAGTAGCACCTATCCTATAAGCTGCATAACTAAATCTGAGTAATATTATCTTTGGATTTTCATACACACACACGCACTCATTTAAAGTGGAAATCAGAGTACCGTAGATATAGGGGGCTCCTATCACTTTCTCTACCCTTAAACTCTGCACCAAAGGGGTTGAAATAATTTAACTCTGTTCTTCTGCTTCACATCTTGCTAGGTGGTCTTTGGCACTTGGAGAGACCTAGAGGCTATGTAGCAGAACTCAGATGACAAATGTTGCCATCCATGATGTAGCTTGTTAGTTTTTTCTTCTATCTTCTGTAGAAAAAAAAATACTGCTTTTTCATTATCTCAGAATTCATTAATTGCATAATTAATCCTCAAGCTTGTAAACTAAATTGAAAATATGGGATGTATTTAGAATATAAGAGGAAAACAGAAAAAATCGGAAAGAATGACAAGAATACTTAATGCTTAAATAAGTAAATGCTTAATACTTAACTCACTTTACTAAGGATGTACTTTGGTGAGGTATGATAACTGTATATGATAACTCTAATCCCTGTTCATCTATGAATTTACAAAAGATTAAAGTTGACAATGCAAAGGGATTCCATCATTCGAATGTCTAATGCCTTTTGCTAAATTAAAATGACGGTTAGAAGTTAAGAATTTGATTATCTCAGGCATATTACAAACTTTAAACAATTTAAATACCATTTATCTCATTCAGTGAGATGGCGGAAGTTTCTGTTGAAGCCTTAGATGGAGTTTTGTTACATCAGTTGCTCTGTATCAGGGGTGTCAAACTTGCAGCCCGCAGGCCGGATGCCTCACGTCCTAGCCACTCCCACCCCCATTTTAGCAAAGGGGAAAAAGTTGTGATACATCATGTGATGACAATGTGACATCACGAATTTGAGACCTGTGCTCTACATGTACAGGATTCTGCTGGAAGGTCATCTTGTGTTCTTGATCCTTTTTTCCCTCACACCAATATTAGTGTGTGCCAGTTATGTTATCGGTGTTTTATAGAATGACCTCAATAACTGCCATGTAATAAATACAGCATTGAAATAAACTAATTGTATCTAGATTTTTTTATACTGCATTTGATAATAGTGGATTCTTTTTATATTCATAGAAAAATTCGACATTTTGTATCTATCAAAAAACTGTGTTGCAGCAATGATAGAAACAAACAGGTATGATTTTCCCATTGTACAATTGTTTGTTGCCTTCTTATTAACAACCAGATGTTCCCAAAGTCTTTAATTATGTATTATTTAAAATATAAATGTAAAATCACATTATCATAATAAGGATCTTGAGACAGTGAACTTTTGCTGGTTGGCAAGATGATTTGCTTTTATTTTTGCGGCCTCTCCTATGTTTTATTGCATACCGCTAATGAGATACAAATTTCTCTGTTTTGTCGCGGAAAGTTGTGGTATTTCAAATTATACTGTTATAGTCATTCAGATCCAATGTAATGAGGAGGTATCTATACAGAGATAACAGCTGGTTCAACAGATGATTTATGATATAAGCACAAGCAAACTATATAGTAGAGATGGGAATCTCTTGGCCTCCAACAATAACTTAACTTTCTGTTTGACATCCCACCAAGAAAGCCGATAGAAGACAAAGTCAATTCCCTGAATACCTCCAAGTTGCAGCTGTCTGAAAAAATGGTTTTGGGTGGCCTTCAACAGTTTTTGATTAAGAAAGTTAAGGGCTAGTCGCTGCTAAATACGCTTTGTGGCAGGTCTTTATCTAGCTATTAGGATGGGAACTTATATGTCTCTTTTGTCTTTCCTTTTTCATATAACACAAGACTTACAGAATACATGATGATGAAAAGTGTGCAGGAGATCAGTTTCAATCAGGTTAGAAAATAGTATTTCTATTATTTGAAGAATCAGAACTAGTCCTACTATTAGGCTGAAGAATGCTTTATATATTATGGCACTTATGCGGAGATAGTTGCTTCTGGAGTTGAAGTTCTGTCTGAAATCTGGAAGTAGTTTAAACTCTAAAATTATTACTCTTTAGTAGACTGCTTCTATTATATATGAAGAGAACCTTAAGCTAATCAGTCTTTTCAGTCCACGTATGTTTCATTAGATTGAAAAATATAAATTGCAATATATGCAATAAAATGGAAGAATGTGTCATTAAAATAATTTGTGACATAATATTGCAAGAAAATAGAAGAATATAGAATTAAGAGATTGACCTTGATTAAAGGGTACAGATCAGGGGTGTGAAACACAAGGCATACGAGCCAAATCCAGCATGTGATGTGGTTGGATCCAGCCCGCAGGGCCATCCTGGAAAATGTAAGGAAATGGCCCGCATCACTTTGGCCCAGTCTACCCAATGCGAAGAAGAAATATCAGACCAGCATGGCTTTGACCTGGTCTACCCAGTGCGAAGAGGGCCGGTGTGGCTTCGGCCCAGACTACCCAATGCAAAGAGGAAACATGCCAGCAATTTGGAGAGCAGTGTCAAGCTGGCCACACCCACCCAGTCAGCCATGCCTGCCCTGCCCCGCAAGGTCAACCACCGTCTTGATGCGGACCTCAATGAAATTGAGTTTGACACCCCTGGTATAGATTATGCTTACGTGACATAGGGCCAAACTACTTACTTACTTCTCCTAATGTTTCTGCCAACCTTACCAGATCTAGTACAGAGGGCATGTGCTGGGTCTATTCTATGCCATCTCATTGAACTCTGGAATCATGCCTTCTCACTGCCTGTATCTGCTCTGTGGTACTCTCCCATCTCCAAAACTTTATCTTTAAATCAAATCAAGTTTATCATATAATGAGGCAGTAGTAAAATTAGGAAATTAAAGAAGTTGGTTTCTTTGTTTTCTGTTATCCTTCCCTATTTAATTGAAGAAGGGTTCGTTTTTAAATTTCTGATCTGTAGCTGGGAGGCAATTTAAAAATCAGTCTTTTAATATGGAGGCAAAAATGTGGCTGTGAAAATAAATCCTACAGCTTTTTAAATCCCTTCCTTTAACATTTATAGACTCTCACTCCTTCAGATGCAAGAACAGAAGGAAAGAATCCATTGATGCTAAATCAATATCTTCTCAAAGTAGTGATGGTAAGAAATGAAATATGTGGGAGATAATATTCAGAGCCCTATGTTAAATGGAACTATAATTGATGATTTAAGTGATTGTCATTTGATTTAATATTTTATTGTAATCTTTTCCCAGCTATCTTGGCTATTGAATAGCAGGAAGAGGCGGGATAAGTTTAAACAACGGGAAAAATAGGCAATTTCTTACTTTTTAATCATACAGGCAGTCCTCTTGTACAGACCACAATTAGGACTAGCAATTCTGTTACTCAGCAACACAGATACAAAGTGAAATATCATGTTGCTATGCCTCATCTATGATATTCAACTGTGGTCCTTAAATGGATCACCCATAGTCATTGAGCAAGTCGTCACATGACTTGTGAATTCTTGCTGACATCTCCCCTGACTTTGCTTCTGGCAGTGAAGGCTGCAAATGATGATCACATGATCCAGGATGCTGTAACTGACATAGATATGCGTTGGTTGCCAAATTCCCGTATTGCAATCACATGTCCAAAGGGATGCTGCAAAGGCCACATCTTCAAGGAATGCTCATAAATCTCTTTTTTCAACACTATCATAACTTTGAACAGTGACTGAACCAGCAGTCAGTAGGTGAGGACTATCTATATATGCAACATAAGAATATGTCATTTGGGACAATCTAATTTAAAATAATACCATGTATAAGAGAGTAGCATTTTTAAATTTTTCAAGTAGCCTTTTCTAAAGCCTAATTCTTTTCCGTTTAATGCAGCAACAAGTTTACAGAATCATCGATATTCATCTATAGCAAGAATCCACTCCATGACAATAGAAGCTCCAATTACAAAGGTATGAGGCAAAGATTTTCTTTTTACAGTTTAAATGTTTTATTCATTTTCATTTTCAATTTTGTACATTCACTTATATACTGAATATTTGCAATAATAATAATATAATAATAAGAAAAGAAAAACCCCAACCTAAACACAACTCATCATAAACCCAACCTATCACTTTCATACACCCCTTCTTCTCCCCCTCCAACTTTCCTTTCTCCCTCCAACGATCACCCCTCTTACTTCCCTTTCCCCTCCTATCTTTTCTCGCCTTCCTCACCCTCCTTCCCCTCTCATCCTCCTTACATTCCCCTCTTCCTCCCTCCTTACTTCTCCCTCTTCCTTTCCTCTACTTCTCACTATGGCGCATTTCTCTCTTCCTTAATCTATTCAGTTACTAAAAATTTCGCTAAAAAGAAAAGAAGAAAAAAAAAAAAAGAAAAAAAGAGAAAAATAAAAAGAAAAGATAAGGATCAACAGTATACAAGTGTATTCTTCTTATTCTATATATTGAAACTATATCTCCACCCACCCACCCACCCCCAATGAACCCCCCTCCCTAATCCCCTCCGACTTCCCAGGTCCCACACCCGGCACAGTTCAATACCATTCACCTTCTAAAATATCTTATTAAAAATAATAATAAAAATAAAATAAAAAAGAACACTCCGAAAAAGAAAAAAAAACGAAAAAGTAAATTAAAAAAAAAATTTAAAAATCTTTTGCATTATGCTCAGCCTCCCATCATTCTTAAAATTTAAACAATATAAATCATTCCATTTATATTTTGTCCTCGTCCCTTACTTCTTTGATATTTACCCCCATCTTCCTGTAGACTCTCCAGATAGCCTTTCTTAACCTTATATTCAAATATTAGTTTATACAAAAATCAATTTATCTTCAAATACAGAGCAATCTAATCATACTTTCGCTACTCATCTTCCTACCCTTCGTTTCTCCTCTCCATTCCTCCCAAGCCCAAATTCCATAAAATTAGGATCTCGCTCTTCACTTTAAAATCCTGAGCTTTTTATGTTATACTTCAAGTATATAAATCCGTAAAATGTGTGCCCAAAATCCATACCACTTCATTCAATCCCAAGATCCCTTCATCGATATCCCGCTCCACCTTCCCTTCTGCCCCACTCCTCCCGACTCCATTCATCCCAAACCGCAATTCAAATAAATCTTAGTCCCCGCTTTCCTCACAGAAAACAATTCATGCGCAGTTTGGATTGAGATTCAAATAAGTCTTATAAAAGTCCCGTATAATATCTGTCCAACATAAGCAATGCTTCTTTCCATTCCTCATCAGTACACAACTTTACCATTTCATACCAAACAGAAATCCTAAAATTTTAATCAGTCCAAGAGCTTAGAAAGTATTTTAAAGACATCGCTGGATCTATATTCTTTACTCTTCTGCCCTTCCGGAAAGAAAAGGCAACCCTCTGCCTTATAACCACGTGTCCCGCTGCTTTATAAATATGACTAAATCCTCAGTTTCCGCTCCTCTGCCTCTCCAGTAGGGGGAGAACAACTCCCTCCTTCTTGTAACCAAGTGAATTGCTGCTTGTCTTTCCTTCACCTTGTCCTTCCGCATTTCCGAGTGAGTCAAGAAGCCCCGCCTTCAGAGTTTTATAATAAAAGTCCCGGGCTTCCGAGACAGAATTAATACGAAATCTTTGATTTTCGAGTGTAACTGTGATTCCAGCTGGAGCTTCCCATTTATACTGTATTTGACGATTTCTAAGTTCTTGGGTTAAAAAAGTATAGCCTCTCCTTGCTTGCAGCATCTGGAGCGGGATCTCTTTAAAGACAAACAAATCATGGCCATCGATTCGGAGCCTGTTATTGTAAAACTTTTGGATGATCGCATTTCTGGATTCTCTTGTGAAGAAGTATATAATTATGTCTCTTGGAAGCTGTCGTTGTTCTGCTACACACGAATTCTGGCGATAGATTTTTCGAATATTCCAATCAAAATTGAATCCCGGACCTCCCACCGCATGGCTGAAAGCTTCTACAAACGTCTGTTTCAAGTTCTCTCCTTTCTTTTCGGGCAGTCCTCTGACTCTTATTGCAGACGCCTTTCTGTTATAATTTATCATTATAAGTTGTGTTTGAGTGTCTCTAATCTCTTGTTGTAATGCTTGGATGTTGGAAGTCAAATTAGAATTAGCCTTCTCCAAAGTTTCCAGTTTGGTCTCCATTTCTTCGATATAATCTGTCAAAGTAGACGTAACTTCGAACATATCCACCTTTATTTGGGCAATTTTAGTCTGTATTTTATCGCATAAATCCAGCACAAATTCTTTGATTTCTTGTCTAAAGTCATTAAGTATTTTTAAAAAAAGCTCCTGTGTCAAGGAATCTCCAGTAGGGGGTGTAGGAGGCAAAGGCAGCGATTTACTAACAAGTTCTTTAAGCACATGCGGGGGGGATTTTTTTGCCTGCTTAGACCTGGGAGGCATTATAGATAAAAGCTGAGAATAAACGGATAAGCAGTGTCTTCACCTGGTCAGTTCTCAATAAATTATTTGTAGACTTTGCTTGTTAATGAGTAGCAATCTCCGGGGAGATAAAGCCGGTTAATTACGTCATCAATCACCAACACAGTAAAAACGCCATTTTGAAACCCGGTTGAACAAAGAAGTTTCAAAGGAAAAACAAGGCTGGTGTTTAGATAGTTATAAAAAAAGGAACATCACAGGAGTAAGACCCGCTCGTGTTAGCCTTAAGTTGCTTTAAGCAATTTATCATTGTCCTGAGGGGGGGGATCGTCTGTCTAGGGCTGCAAAAAGGCAGCTGCGAAGAACTGGCTGAAGATAAGAGCTCAGTTACGCTGGATCTCTTCTCCGTTTGCAGCCCAAAAAAAAAAAGAAGGGGGGCTGTGAACTACGAATAAATCCTAGCACCTGAGCTTCTGCCTGCCCCTTTCTGCCAGAAAAGGGTGATATCTATTGATCTTAATTAGATATACAGACCAGAACTCTGAGAGGGGCTCCGTTGAGCACCTTCGGCGACAGGCTCCTCCCCCCCGGAAGTCCGCAAAGATTTTCCAATATCATTTTATGCATCAACAATCCTTTGCAAAATAAAAAATAAAATGAGCACATCCATTTTTATTATACTTATTGAAATACCAATTCATGTCATCCAGAGATATTGGGATTTACTATAAATAAGTGTTTCTACGTCTGAATTGTTGGTTGTTTTGTACAAAGTGAGTATAGTGAATTTTTAAAATATGCAATTTTTTAAAATTTAATTGATTGAAGAATTAGTTAATCATTTTAAAAGCCAACTCATTTATTCGGTTCATAGTTCTTTTATATTGGTAACTCAATATTGCCAACAGATTTTATAAATACACTGGATTGAAATCAACAGTGGCATTGCTATTTCTTTTCCATTTGTAACCCTACAGGTTATTAATATAATCAATTCAGCTCAAGAGAATAGTCCGGTGACTGTAGCAGAAGCTTTGGATAGAGTGTTGGAAATCTTACGAACAACAGAACTTTATTCTCCACAGTTAGGAACCAAAGATGATGACCCTCATACTAGTGATCTTGTCGGAGGATTGATGACTGTGAGTAAAGAGACATAAATCACATCATCAGTTTCACTATAAAATTGGTGGCTTGTCTTTTGCTTCTGCGCATGGGCAGAACAATTTTTATTAACTGTGCGGGCATGCGCGGGGCAGCCACAAGTGAACCGGCAGTAGTGACTGCCAGAACCCAACCCTGGCTGGAATCCAAACAGGTTATCGTCATCAGGGGTCCTTTTGCTGTACTTCTTAACCATTAAAAACATACTAAAAAGAAATGTATAAAAGCAAGGAGTTTAGTCATGGGAAGAGAAACAGTTCTAGATTCTTGGCCATAAGGAGAATAGAATGTTATGAAATACCTCTTCTAGACTAATCATAAGAACATATAAATGCAATAAATTCAATTCAATTCAACATCCTTTCATGAAACCCATAAGCTGAGGTTTATGATGAAAATTCTGTAAACCCACATCTTACTTTTATGAATGCTGGAAAGTGTGGTAGAAGAGATTGGTTGTTATCTTCTCATTTTTAATTGAAAACTCGCTACCTACTTTAGTAGACCTTGAACAAATAAAACAGTACTTATTAGATAATGGATAGGAATCAGGTTGCACTGCATTTTCAGTTATTTTTTTGCAGCTTATGTAGAACATTTATATAGACATATAGACA
Organism: Thamnophis elegans; assembly: GCF_009769535.1. Lineage (NCBI taxonomy): Eukaryota > Metazoa > Chordata > Lepidosauria > Squamata > Natricidae > Thamnophis > Thamnophis elegans. Next base: position 115,100,144 of record NC_045543.1, read on the forward strand.
CTTTTATTATTATTTTTAACATTTATATTCATGTAGTATCTATTAGCAATGTCACTAACTTGCTGTTTAATATTTATAATAAATTATATTTATTGAAATGTAATTGCATCTTTTTTCTCTTCGTATATAGAATGCTTTTCTTCTTTTCATTATTTCAGGATGGCTTGAAAAAACTGTCAGGAAATGAGTATGTCTTTTCTAAAAGTAAGTTCTATGTTAAACTCTCTTTTTATTTGTTTATTTGTGTTAATATTGCAGAAAAAAATGCTTTTGCTGAAAAAAATCAGGAATACAAAACTCTAATTGTCTTAATTTATTTCATTAATTATATATTGAATTTGGTCCATAAAGAGTTTAGATGTAATAGGTTTTCACACAACATTTGGAAAGATCAGTTTATCCCTTTTTATCACTTCAGACTACTTGTAGTGCAGACAGAAAATATTCATTAAGTTTGTTCTGCTGTAATACAAGAAATAACAGAATAACAGATTTGGAAGGGACTTAGGAGGTTTCTAGTTCAAAGCCCTGCTCACGGGGTAAGATACCCCTGGTTAAGATACAACGTTGAATATAACAATATAAGAAGGTAAGGCACTCCTTTCCAGCAGCCTAATTTTACATGTATGTTTTCCATGTCTTTCCAGAGGCATGGGGCTTCACCCTGTTTAAGCTTGCTAATATCTCCAGCTTAGCCTTGAGACTTCCTTTTTATTAAGGGTTTTTCAATTGGGCGCATGCTTACAGATTCATAACCTGCCTGTTCCCTATTTGTACAGATATGAACCAGAGCCATTCAGTGCCAGTCACTATCAGTGATGCTCCGCCCTGCATTGCACACTTATTGGATAATGAAGAGAGCTGGGACTTTAACATTTTTGAACTGGAAGCTGTTACAAATAAAAGGCAAGCTTTATATCTATGTTCATTAGATGAACAAAAATAGAAGTTGCAGGCAGTTTGTCATAAATGAAATTTGTGTGGATTATTTGGCTGTGTCACTGTGCTGACCCAGTTCGCATAGGCAAATGCATCAATAAAGTCTTTTATTGCACTACTAAACTGTTACGGCAGGCCGGACATTGTTAAATTTACATGTTTTCACATCCGGGGATTGGTTGCCCAAACCCCGGGAAGTTTAAACAACTGCCATTGACCAGATGGGCTGCCAGAGCTCCTTAATTTACATGTTTTCACATGCTCATCAGGGATTGGTTGCCCAAACCCCGGGAAGTTTAAACTATTGTCATTGGGTGGCTGGTTTGCCAGAGCTCCTTAAAAGGCGAGCTCCAGCAGCCCAGCGGGCAGACTGCAGTCACTTACTCTTGCAATAAAAAGTGCTGAAACTCACTTGCGCCTCTCGCCTGCTGTTTCTCGCTGATCTAACATAAACCATGACAGAAGGCCAGGGATGGGATTCAGCCGGTTTGGACCTGTTCGGGCAAACCACATGCTAATTTTACATCTGCTTAGCCGAACCAGTAGTTGCAAGGACATGCTGGCCCTGCCCACCCCACCCCACCCCACCCCACTCCTCCCAGGAGTCTCCATGCGGCCCATTTTGGATGCCAGGTAAGTGCAGAGGCTCTGATAGGGTGAAAAACAAGCCTCCTGGAGGTTCCGGAAGTCCAGAAATGGGCCCGTTTCCGGTCTCTGGGGGGCTTCCGGAGCCTGGGGGAGGCCATTTTCAAGAAGAAAGTTGAAGGTCCACAAACTAGGTGCACAGTTTGCAAAACAAGGTCCTTAAACCACAATCCAGTCAGTGTCCGCAAAGCAAGGTATGTAAATCCTAAGGTTGAAACATGAGTCAAAGTCTATGAGTTGAGATTTCCAAAAGTCATGGGAATGCATGCTGAGACAAATGATTGTTCCCAACAAATACACCCTCCCCTGACCTCTGGTTAAATCACCTTGTGCCAGGTGTTCCTTGTGAGGAGGGACAAGGCAGCCTCCTCACGAGCAGCCTCACAGACCTTCTCTGAGCTTCCCTCCACTTCACTCTCCATGACAGTGAATCAGGTGGGGAGGCAGCTTTTCCTTGTCAGTAAGGATCTGTTGTCCCTCATCACCACTGATCGTCTGTAGCCGATCCTCCACTGCATTTGTGAAAGTAGGCAGCTCCCCATCCAGTTGACCACTTCCTCCAATGCCATCGGCCAGGCAGTATCAGCTGATGACCCCCAGGGGGAGAGCCTTCTCTGTGGGAGCGCCTTCCCTTTGGAATGAGCTCCCCCCGGAGCTTCGTATAATCCCCGACCTCCGGTCCTTCCAGTGTGCCCTAAAAAGTTGGCTTTTTCAGCAAGCCGACCTGGCCTGAATAGAATGAATTAATTGTTAATTTTAAATTGTTAATTTTAATTTAATCCTAATTTTGATTTAAATTGTCAATTGAAGGTTATTGGATTTCTTATTTAATCTTTTTTAACTTTTGTTATATGTGTTTTTATGTTGTTTGCCGCCCTGAGTCCTTTGCGAGAAGGGCGGCATATAAGTCCAATAAAACCAAACCAAGCCAAGCCAAAGGGGCCTGGAAGAGCTGGATGTTCCAGGGGAGATGTCCTAGTTCCAACTCCTTTTCCTCCTTCAGACTGGGAACTGACAGAGCCATGACAGTTACCTATTACAGACTGTTTTGCAATTTGGACCTTTATTTTTTTACTTTAGTCTCCCTTCTGAATTTCTTTCAGCTGTCATTTAGTTGGTTATCTTTGGGGAAACGGGACCTCTATTTATAATGAAGCAAGAGTGGTGGTAGACAGCTTACAACTACAACTTACAACCATAATTGAGGCCAAAATTTATTTTGCTAAGTGAGACGGTTGTTAAGTAAGATTTGACCCCTTTTATTATCTTTCTTGTCACAGTTGTTAAGTGAATCACTTCTGTTGTTAAGTTAGTAACAGTTAGTTGTTAAATGAATCAGGCTTCCCCATGGACTTTGCTTGTCAGAAGATCACAAAAGGTGATCACATGACCCCGGGACACTGCAACCATCATAAATATGAGTTGCCAAACATCCAAATTGTGATCATGTGGCCATGGAAATGGTGCAACGGTCTAACTGTAAAAAGCAGCCATAAGTCACTTTTTTCAATGCCATTATAACTTCAAACGGACTCTAAACAAACTGTTGTAAGTTGAGTTCTACCTGTAGTTTATCTAATAAAGTTAAACTATTAGTAACCAAAGTCTATAAACATAAGAAGTTCAGTGATGAGTGACCTTGTTTCTTCATTCTTCTCTTGTTATGTTCCAGGCCATTAGTTTACCTGGGTTTGAAAACTTTTTCCCGTTTTGGCATCTGTGAATTCTTAAACTGTTCAGAAACCACACTGCGCGCATGGTTCCAAGTGATTGAAGCAAACTACCACTCCTCCAATTCTTACCATAACTCTACTCATGCAGCAGATGTTCTGCATGCTACAGCATTTTTTCTGGGGAAAGAAAGAGTTAAGGTACAGCTTGTGCTGATGATTGTCTATTCCTGTTCAAGTATTATTAACAAGTTCGTTTTATAAGAAAGAAAGATGAGTCAAGAAGCAGTGATTTGAAAATCACAGAAAGGTACGTTTAGATTACATGCTGAGGAAAAGGTATCCATCTTTCCTTTCCTAACTGATTGTCTCTGGTAAAATAAAAGATGGAAGTTAAGAGAAAAATAAGAGGAGGTTACAAATGGACAAAAATAATGGATTTCTCCCTACCATGATCAAACTGTTTGAGAATTGGATCGGGCAACAACACAACAAAAGGCTTGCCTGTAAGCACACTAACTGAAAGCCTTTCTCAAATTATAAATTCAGATTCTTTCACTGAGTAAGGGAAAAAAATCACTATAAAACAGCATCCAATCCTGCTTAAAATGTTTAACACAGTAGGATTAACTTGGTGTTTCCATCTGCTGTAAGGCAGCTGTGTAGCCAGGGGGTCTGGGATACACATACAAGAGATGGAGCTTCATCTGTAGCATTGTCTGCCACCTTGATTTTTTGGGGAGCCATCCCCCCCCAGACATTTCTGGAATGTGACTCTACATTTCACATAATTGAGTCTGCATTTTCCTAATCATTGCATTTACAAGAATAGGTAAACCAATAAAGAATCGCAGGGAAATGTTACTGAAAAACCATGTATATTGCCTACATGAATTCATATATGAGTGCAAATTTATTATTGATTGACACATTTTAACTGATAAAGACTTAATTTTTCCTTCTAGGGAAGCCTTGATCATTTAGACCAAGTGGCTGCATTAATAGCGGCAACAATTCATGACGTGGATCATCCAGGACGGACCAATTCTTTTCTGTGCAATGCAGGCAGTGAACTGGCTGTTCTCTACAATGACACTGCTGTCTTAGAAAGCCATCACACAGCTCTGGCCTTCCAGCTGACAACAAAAGACAACAAGTGCAACATTTTTAAAAATCTCAACAGGTTAGGTTCTTCAAAAAATTTCTTGGATTTGAGCCTAGGAATAGGGTTTGGATCTCTGTGTAGTGTGCAAATTTAGTCTTCTTCATTAGTCACCATATGTAATATAGCAAACTGATTCATGAATATCAGTTCACCAGAATATCCAAATCTGAAAAATGTGATTCCAAATGAAATTCACATTTATCTCTCTCTCTCAGAACTCTTTTTGTTGTGGAGATTTACTGTATGTTTGCATAAAGTGTGTATTAAATACCTTGCAATGTAATGTGTTAATATGAAAATATATTTCTAACAACTATGGAAAAGTACTAGTTCACAATTTACAATCATGATTGGAATTGGGGTTTTGGTCACCAAGCAGTGTCGTCATTAGGCAAGTCATTACATGACTGGACCTGATTTTGCAATCATTTTACCATGGTGATTAAGAAAATCACTCTGATTAAGTGAATCACCTGATCTTTAAGTGAATCTGGCCTTTCCAACTGATGTTGCTCAGTGGAAGCTGGCAGAGAAGATCACAAATGATGATCCATAGGATGACTGTAGGATGTAATTTAATCTCATGAGTGTGAGCTGATTGCCCAAATGCCTAAATTGTGCAGGAGTGGTATGATAATCATAACTTGAAGGATAGGTCATAAATCACTTTTTCCAAGGCTGTTGTAACTTTAAACTATCTTTAAACGAATGGTTGTAAATCAAGAACTATCTGTATACAGGTAGTCCTCGACTTATTATCACAATTGATCCCAGAATTTATGTTGCTAAGTGAGAAATTTGTTAAATGAGTTTTGACCCATTTTATGACTCTTCTTGTGAAAAGTCACAAGAATGTGACTGGGTGGGAGTGATTGATGTCAAGTTGGCTACGCCCACCCAGATTTTGTGGCTTCTGGTGTTTTCTTTTCTGTGGGGAATGGGTCCAAATGGCTCTTTGAGTGCTTAAGGTTGGTGCCCTACCCCAAAGGAAGCCTACTGTTGAATTTGTGACCTGCTGGCTTTGGCCATACCTACTTTCATGGGCCTCAAAAGCTAAAGCCCACTTGTAGTGCAGTCGAATTGCGTGTTTTAGTAACACATAACTGTTACACTGCAAGGAGATACCTGTACAGTCAAAAATGGATTTGCCGATGTTATCCTGCTACATGGGAAATCAGGAATCAGTTCTACCATACCGAATTCAGATTGCTCTTCCTCTTTTCAGAAATCATTATCGTACCCTTCGTCAAGCAATTATTGACATGGTCTTGGCAACAGAGATGACAAAGCACTTTGAGCATGTGAATAAGTTTGTGAACAGCATCATCAAGCCCATGCCCTCAGATGAAAGCAACGTAAGCAGCAGACCTTGTGAATAAACCAAAGCATTTCAGTCAGATGTCTTTTTTCAGCTTTGGTCATCTTTCATTCATATGGCAGCAGTATTCTAATGGGAGCAAGGGTGATTTGCATTTCATTTTCAACCACAAGTGCCCATAATTTTGCCTGAGTAGTCTTCTTTATTTTTATGTTATTTTAATGTTTGTATTTTGAATTATTAATGTAATGCATGCTTCTTCACAATTTTGAGGGTTTTATTAAAATGGAAAGACTATGAGTAATATGGAAATTATTAATAATCATGTATCAAGGCTTTGTGAACAATACATACAAAATAGTCATAATCAGTTTAACTCAGGATAAATTGGAAGATTGGTTCCCGCAAGCAGTTCTGGCTAGCTGTGGTTCTTAAAAGAGCTTTCAGTGAAGTGTTGCTACATAAGGCGTTTACATTTTGGTCCAGGAAATAAGCTGATGCAATAAAATGTTACATTGTGCAATGATTTGAAGTTGGTCTACAGCTACTTTACCCCATTCCATCCCTGCCAATCTTCATTGAAAATTGAAAGCCAAACCGGAGCCTTTGGTTTTGAAAGTTCTCTGTAGTAAGGTAGCATTCATTTAATGCTGAAAATGCTCAGCCTAACGTTTTGTTTAGTTCTTTTGTAAACCATAGTGTTTCTCTGATTCTGCTAATCCTTTCTTTTCTATGAATGGTGCCATCACTGAATACGTAAATATAAGCACCCTTAATTGAAAATTGGTATTTGTGGGAATTTAGCAATGTGTATAGATCTAAGATTTTATTTAGAGTAACTCCAACACTACATTCTTTTAAATATGTACCTGTTCACATGTAATAAAGAAGGCATAGAGACTTCAGATTTACAGGCAAAATGATAATTTTATATTCCTATGGTTTTGGGAGAGCTACTTTCATAACTGTATTAATAAAAATATCCATGTGGAAAGATTTCTAAAAATATACAAAGGGCTAGAGGAAAATTAGCAATAAATATTTTTTACAATATTTTTCATATTGGACTCACCTATATCTACACCAGTAATGCTCAACCTTGGCAACTTTAAGATCTGCGGACTTCAAGTCCAGAATTCCCAAGCCAGCGTACTTAGTTCTTATGCATTAGGTGCTAAATACAAGAGCACTGGGGAGGCTGTGATTAAGGTGCAGTATTGCAGGCAAATTCTGCCCACAGCCTGGAGTTTGATCCTGATGGGGCTCAAGGATGACTCAGCTTTCCATCCTTCCGAGGCCAGTAAAATGAGGACCCAGATTTGTTGGGGGCTACATACAAATAATGCTTACATTGTGAAGTGTCCAGAGAGTGCTTTACATTGTGAAGTGTCCAGAGAGTGTTTTACAGCGCTATGGGGCAGTATGCAAGTCTAAATGCTATTGCTATACAGTATAATGAAAATCTATGGCTTTTTATACTTTTGTTTTGATTATATTATAAAATATATTATTACATTGCTTTTATAATACTTTGCACTTTGTATAATTGAAGTTTTGATCACCAGTTCCAACACTGGTTTTCCTTTGCAGGGGGTGGGGTGGTTGGCACATAGGAACTAGTTTAAGTAAGGTGAAGAGAAGGAACTTGCATTCTTTACTTCACAATTACTAGTATGGAGACTAATTTGTCTCAAAATGAAGCTCTTAAGGGATGCTGTGCTCAGGTATCACCAAATCAAATTGTGTTATATTTTGGAGTTTTATACAGCATAATTTCAAATACGCTTTTTTATTTTCTATAGTTAACAGATATGAGCCAATGCATATATAAAAATAAATTGGTTCAATGAAATAAGTGTAGTATAGGCAGCTAATATTCTATTATTAAAAATGCTTCAAGATGTTGTGACACTTGACACAAATGTGTTTATTGTATAGTGAGATAAAGATATAGAATAAATCAGTGGCCAAAGACAGACACATCTAAACAGGAATCCCTTATCTTTATTTTGGTTGATTTATTGTCATCATATTACTATAAATTGAGGTTTACAATATTTCTCTAACAACCTTGACTGAATTCTCAGACTACCAAATAATCAGTTTTCTGAGGATTGTACAATACCCACCACCCTGCCCCCAAAAGCAATGAAAAATATTTCAGTTAACAAATTATTGTACTTTCTGATAAGTCTAAGTAAGAAAGCAACTTCTTCACCTTACTCAAATATCTTGAATTCCAGCCAAAACCAAGTGACTATGTAGTTTTCCTTATGGTGCATAGAGTATTATAACATTATATAGTGACTTTGAGTGGTAATGCCAACTGACATTATGAATAACCATTTTCCAGAATGATAGTGGTGATTGTGAATACCCAAACAGTCTCAAGAACTTTCCAGATAACCAAACACTGATCAAGCGCATGATGATAAAATGTGCAGATGTTGCAAATCCATGTCGTCCTCTAGAATTGTGTATTGAATGGGCTGGGAGAATTTCTGAAGAATATTTTGCCCAGGTATGAATATACTGTTGTTAGAAAATCAAAGAAATGTTTTAGTCCTTCTAAAATCTAATGCTTGTGTATGAAAATCTTAATGTAATAATTTTATTCTCTTTACTGAACAACTATTTCCCATTCCCCAAGTTTTTAATTTAATTCCATTTGTATGGTGCTCTGCTTACATATTTGACTTTGGGTGATTAACACCATGTTAAAATGGACAATCTATTTCTCAATTGTCTTGTAAGAGATAGACTCTAATGCCAGAGCAGAGGTGGTATTCAGCAGCTTCTGACCAGTTCTGGCCAGTTCCGCCCCCATCTATTCTCTGCTTCCTGAGTCCCAGCTGATTCAGAGGGAATGGAGATTTTACAGTATCCTTTCCTTCGGTAGTAAAAAAAATGAATCCCACCACTGTGCCAGAACAATACCGTCAGCTCCTACCATGTTAAATGCTGACAAAACAAATTCTGATCTTGATATGAATTGTGTGAGAAAAGTAACAATAAAATAATTCTAAATAAGAAGTGAAATGCTACTTTTCATGCACATCTGTTATATGTCTTGTTTATTTTGGGGTACAGTTTGGTAAAAATAGACAATGATTTAACACTTCCCCTTATAAAAAATAGACTGTAGATCTAGTTTCATTTAGGATTACGTTTTCAGTTGCCAGCAAACTCAGTTTTGTTCATTGAGTTATAGAAGTTTTCTTTGCTAGATAAACTTAATCTCAATAATTAATTATAAAATGGACCATTAGTCTGCTTTTGTAATTTTCATCCTGGTTGTAAAGTTGAAAAATTCCCCCCACAGACTGATGAAGAAAAGAAGCAGGGCCTACCAGTTGTGATGCCTGTATTTGATCGAAATACCTGCAGCATCCCCAAGTCTCAGATATCCTTCATTGATTACTTTATAATGGACATGTTTGATGCTTGGGATGGTAAGAATTGTCATTTTTCCTCTTCTGTTTTAAGCAATGCATTTTTTATTGTTTTGCCTACGGGTTTTATGTGTTAAAGGATATCCTTGTCCTTTCTGTTATTTAGAGCCTAAAGGTTGTTTCCTAGCCAGACACAGTTGTTCTCGCAAGAGAATAAAGGGGGGGGGGAGTTTGATAGAATAGATTTGTTAATGAACATGTGCAAAAAAGTTATTACACTTTTAAAGTTTTATTAAAGTTATGTGGAAATATATCCCACATTCTGTTGTAAGGTACTTGAGGGAGGAAAAATTTTGAAGGGCTAAGTTATATGGTTGTGCTACTGCTAGGCATATAAAATGATTGTTTGTATATTAACAATTGACACTAACAATTGATACTAAATATACAAAGGCTGAAAGAATGCAGAAATTGTTCATGCTTTTAAAACAAGTATGGCATTGCTTTCCCCACCCCACCCCTCTGTATCTCTCAGCATTTGCATATCTACCTGGTCTGATGCAACACCTAGCAAATAACTACAAACACTGGAAAAAATTAGATGAATCAAAGTGTAGGAGCCTTCGTCTCCCTTCAGAGAATAACCTTGGAAGCTGAAGAGGACAAAAGAAAGATCAGAGCCTACCACATACACTGTGAACCATATACTGGTATGGACCCAAGAAGGGTTGAATTTCCTTCACAATGAAGTAACCAACTGGGAAATGTGGAGAAAAATATTGTTTCTCAATTTTAAATAGTTCAAAATTCTATAAAACTGTGGGCTTTTTTAAAAAATAAAGGACATAATTTAGAGACAAGAAATGGTTTATAAACGCTATCCTTTTTTTTGTGGAATAATAGATCCTTTTAAGGGTAGTTTTATAAAATGGTTGTAATTTGTCAAATGATATTTAATTTATTAGCCAAAATCAATTGTAAAGCAAGAAAAATAGCTTCTTTGAAAAATTTATGAACAGTATTTAATTTAAAGTTTATTTTACAAAAGCCTTGTTCATAGCAAGTATATATATTAATTATACACTTGTCACGTTTTTGACACTGAGAACAATTCATCCATAGAGACCCTAATATTTCAAACATGGTGGTATCTCATTTCCCATTCTATCGACTTCCAGGATCTACTGCAGATCTCTGTGTTTCCTCCTGCCACAGCCATGGGAGCCAGAGCTCTACCTTCAGATAGCTAGTCAGTCTTATAAGGACCCATTTGCTTGCTTGCTTCCAATTAGTAGAGCAAAAAAGCATATGTGTTGACCCCACTGAATGAGAAATCATTTCTTAATGTAATTGCTGATCTGTCAGACTTTGTTCTCATTTATACATTTACGATTACTGTGATTCAAGCCTGTCTATGCGTGGAGCCCTCCTCCCTATGCAGGCTTCCCAGCAGGTTTCATTATCAGGGGCAAGTTTGTATGCAGAGAGATAGCTCCCTCACTGGCCCTTTGTTACAGTGGGGACTTGCTGCACACTGTGATTTTTACAACAAGAAATCCTTGTATGTGTTTTGCTTGTTAACTAATCTTTTAGAAAATTGTAGTTGATATAAATTCACAAATTAAACAAACCCATAGTTTTCTCTGCCTTTTAATAGGTAACATCAGCCATATATGAAAGTCTAGACAAGTAGTAAAATGAACAACTAGCACTCCATCTTAAAACATTTCTTTGCATCTGCCACAATATGTCATGCTCTATGATGTTGTACAGTTCCAGATTTCATCTACATGCTTAGAAGAGGAATTGCTGGTACAGATCCTATGAGCAGAAAGTGACAGATGCTTTATATACATGAGCCGTAAATAAAACAAATCCTGCTTATATATTATGTAATATATGAGACTTATTAATAGAAAATCTCCAGAATTGACACCTATACAAAGGCCTCCAACCCTCTTTCTTAGAGAAGGGAAATGGATGCTCATCCCTCTATGAGGGGTAGGAAACCCCAGTGCCTTGATGTCCTGGATTGCAGCCATAGCAATTACTCTAAAGACCTTAGTGTTAAGAACATAAGCCACTTATATGCTGAATGCTGAAACCCCTAATATTAAAACCCTTTACTTAAAAAAACTAAAGTAATATAACCCTAATGATGTGGTTCATGTACTGAATGTAACTTTCTCATTCAAGTATGAAGTTTTTACATTAGATGCCAAAGCACAAATATTTTTACATTTACTTTAAACATAGTGGAAAAGTGTGATGGGGCCTTGCACTGGACAATGAGTGAAACCTATGCTTTTACACAACTGCCATTGATTTAAATTGAGATCACACAGGAGTTATTCCTAACAAATTGAGTTTTTTAAAATTACCCTGACTTCTAGTTTTCATTAAAATGGAAGCATTCTTTAAATAAGCTCATGAGCTTAGACAATCTTCACTTACTAGGTCATTTACTCAAATATTCTATTTCACTAATTATTTATATTGTGCTTTATAAGAAGCTGTAGAAAAATTGGCCTTTAAAGTAGAGTAGTATACTGCCCATCAAAAAGAAATCTGATTCTCTTCTGTATAGTCAGAGAAAATAAAACAGGTGAACTGAAAAATGACAATGATTGTAGCTTAAAGAATGTGCCAACATTTTTCAATGTTTTGTATCAAGTTATGTAAAATTGTATTATACTCTCATAATTCCCATGCTGAGAAATGAACAAAAGCTATATTTTTGTTAAAAATGTAATAGAATCTAACTCTGGTTGCTATGTATTAAAATGCTATATTGTGTTTAAAAACTTTGTATTTCCTGTTTAATTCGTCATTGCTATTTATTTCTATCGAAGCCTATATATAAAACTGAATTTTAATTAATTTTTTTCATATTGCCTCAGTTGCCATTTTTATTTGGAATGGATTTGATCCCAGAGAACCTTCCATTTTCCAATTGCTTCAGAAAAAAATTGGCAGGGGATGTTGTCCAAAACAGTGAAATATGTTGGAAGTAATAAAGGCCCTTTTTCTCCAAGGTGTGTGTGTGTGTGTTGGGGAGAGGGGGGGAATAGAAGATCACGTTTTGCTTTCACTGGGAGTGTTCTGTATTAACCCTGCTCAAGAGCTGCTCTTGCTTGTGAAATAAAAATTGAATTCAAATTATATACATTCCCAAATTTTATTCTTCTTCATGTACACTATTCAGTTTATCAATCACAACATAATAAGCAATGAAGACAACAATACTGTAAAATATGCCTCATATAACAAAAGCCTCGATTTTCAAAAATTCTCCACTTCTGTGTTACTTGCAGGTGTTAACAAAGAATTTTGATGTGCAGAATTCCTCATGAGAATTGGCTTTGAACCTGTATGTTTCAGTAGACTTCTACCGATTTGCACAATAACTTTTTTGTTCACAAACTGTTCTATATAATGTAGATTTTGAAGAACAAATATAGATTACACTGTTTTGTCAAAATATTTGAGCTGGCAAATCATTCAGTGAAATTCTTTGCCTAAAAGATTTATTTTGTACAAATCTGCAACATATTTCTAAAACTCAATTCTCTTTAGAAATCTGCCCCAACATTCAGTTTAACCCCTGATAGTATATGGGGAAAGAATAGCTTGACAATCCATAGATTCTAAACTGTTACTTCCTGACCGAGAGGATTCTTCAAACTCATAAATATAAGTTATCACAGAAATCTCAACATTTGGCATAAAACCATAGTAAGTGTATTCATTATGTTGTATGTTAAATTAGAGCAAAGCAAGATCTTCAAAATGAAATTCCAATTGATTGCTTCTATTATCTATCATCAAATGCTATTTCTTGGCAAGAAAATATGCCATTCTAATATCTTATGTTTAATAGGGCTGTACAGCAATCTGGATTCAGTCAAAAGGGTGCTTTGGGATATGTAAGGATACTCATACACCAGCTGCCTGTTGCTCCTTAAATGAAATTTTGCTTTTCCTGGGATCTGGCAAAGGGCTGTAGATTCGTGTTTGTTTCACCTGCCCTTAGGGAAATGTGAAGAACTGTTTGAAGGCACCACAAGAACCTTGGTGCATTTATTGAGTGAAAAATCCAAAATTTGGCAATGTCCCTGATTAGGTCATGGCTGAACAGAATGGTCTGTTTACCAAAATTCAGTTTCTGTGTAGAAACTAACAATGCTGGATCCTCTTCTCCAAAGTTGGTGGAGACAGCAGCCATGCATGGGTTAACTCTGTAAGTATCCAATAGGACTGAGTCTACAAAATGTGACATCATAGCTCCTGAGGTAGCTCCTCCCACTTTTGAGACTCAGTCAATCTTGGGCTGGCTGTACTTCTTGCTCTCTCCTCCAATTTTGGACAATTAAATAGTTTTAAACTTCTCAATTCAGACTAAAACCTTCAACTAAAATTTCTCCCTGCCTCTATTGGACTTTGCAAGGCAGGAGGATCTAGTGGCAAGGTAATCGTGCTCCTGCAGGTGGCAAGCAGGGCACCAGTGCTCCGCAGCAACCCTAGCTGCTGGCAGGCCCATGAGGTAACTCTGCTGCCTTGCCTAGGATTGGATCACCTTTTCCGTCACCTCAATACCATCGCAGTAGCCTTAAAAGGCTCCGCTGCCACACGACGCTGATTGAAGCTCGGCTACAGGCAACGGCCCTTTAAGCCACAGCCGCTTTCCCACTAGCGCAACTGCCGTGGCTGTGGCTTTGATCTCCCTGCTGCCCACCGCTGCAGAGACCAGTGGTATCTCCCTCATTGTGGGACGCCGCCAGCGGCTTCTGCAACGTAACCCTTGCTATCAGGGGCCGCTGCCAGCAGCTACCACCAATGCTGCCACTTGCCACCAATGGCCGTTTTGTCCCTGCCGCTCCTCCTAGCTCTACGAGGCTTGGGTTGCCTCAGCGGCCATTTTCTTTGAGCGGGAAAGGTTGCGGTGGCCATTTTGGGAGCCTGGAGGTGCCGTGAGTAAAGGCCATGGCTTCTCTTCCTGGCCAGGAATCCCCAGTGCCCTCAGTCTCAGTTAGATCTCCAAACCCCACAGCAGGCCCATCTGGGACCAGGGCTTCAAAGAAACGGGCAGCCCCTGATCCCTCTTCCACTGGGCATCCAGCTAAGGTATCCAAGCTGGCTTCTTTCCGTAAGGCCTCAGCTGGGGAGGCCGATGGTCTGGCCAGGGCCCCTCAAAGGCGGCCAAGGACAAATCAAAGGACAAATCAAAGAACAGAGTTTCCCTTCATACTTTCCAGTCCCAAAGGGTGCTTGAGGCTAGTCCCCCAGTCATCTTATCTTCAGATTCTGATGAGGCCTTTTCCCCTCCTGCTTTTCCTCTTCACCCGGAGGTCGCTAGGGGCCTAGTGGAATTTAAAATCAGTGAGGATGGGTCTGGGGAGGATCAGAGCCCTACTCCGGAACCAGACCTCTTATCCCAAGATTCTGGGAGTCCTCCATTCCAGTCTCACTCATATACCCCCGATATGGCAACCATCATATCAGATGCCATCGAAAGAGGCATTGCGGCAGGCCTCCAGCATAAATCTTCTTCCCATTCTACTCTACACAGGACTTCCTCCGGTTCCAGCAAGCATTGCAGGGGCAGAGACAGTTCCGTCTCTTTGTCGTGTGAGATTCCTGGCTTGTCTACCCAGCCATTAGTCTTTGGAGAGGAGGAATGTCCAACTAGGGACTCGGATCTGTTGGTGGCAGACCCACCTACTTTTGTGGGCCTCCGTAACCTGCTTATTTTTCACTCTCTTCTCTTTAAGGCTAAGAAGATACCTGGTATTCCCGCTCCTAAGTCATCCCAGGGAGCTGATCCTAACAAGACTGACACCACAGACCCCCTCTTCTCCAAGGTGGAGAAGGACATGATACCTTCACCCAGGCTATTCCTTGATGTGGTCCAGAATCAGTCGGTATCCCCAGGTACAGGCCCTCTCCCAAACACCCTGGACAAACGTCTCTACAATGTCAGACCAGAGCTGTTCAAGGTGCTCGAGGTACCTTCTAAAAAAGCTATCAAAAGACCAAGCAGCTGCTCCTCGGTAAAAGTAAGAATGACTCCAGAAATGGTCAAACCACTGGAGTGCTGGGTGTTCCCGACCATTGCCCAGGGGTCTCTCTTCAGGGAACCCCAGCGTCTCACGTTCACGACCAATGCTAGCCTGAGCAGGTGGGGTGCTCACCTGAACTCTCAGGTGGCCCAGGATCTGTGGTCCCACACCGACCAAACTCACAGCATAAATTGGCTGGAGTTGAGGGCCATCCATCTCGCCCTTCTTCACTTTCAGTGCGCAACATCCACATTCTGATTCGTGTTTCAAATGTTTTATTCATTTTCATTTTTCAATTTTGTACATTCACTTATATACTGAATATTTGCAATAATAATAAAATAAAATAAAAACCCAACCTAAACACAACTCATCATAAACCCAACCTGTCGCTTTCATACACCCCTTCTTCTCCCCCTCCAACTTTCCTTTCTCCCTCCAACAATCACCCCTCCTACTTCCCTTTCCCCTCCTATCTTCCTTTCTCGCCTTCCTCACCCTCCTTCCCCTCTCATCCTCCTTACATTCCCCTCTTCCTCCCTCCTTACTTCTCCCTCTTCTTTTCCTCTACTTCTCACTTTGGTGCATTTCTCTATTCATTAATCTATTCAATTACTAAAAATTGCGCTAAAAAGAAAAGAGAAGGAAAAAAAATAAAAAGAAAAATAAAAAAAAGAGAAAAATAAAAAGAAAAGATAAGGAACAACAGTATACAAGTGTATTCTTCTTATTCTATATATTGAGACTATATCTCCACCCACCCACCCACCCCCAATGAACCCCCCTCCCTAATCCCCTCCGACTTCCCAGGTCCCACACCCGGCACAGTTCAGTACCATTCACCTTCTAGAATATCTTATTAACAACGAATAAATCCTAGCACCTGAGCTTCTGCCTGCCCCTTTCTGCCAAAAAGGGGTGATATCTATTGATCTTAATTAGATATACAGACCAGAACTCTGAGAGGAGCTCCATTGAGCTCCTTCGGCGACAGACTCCGCCCCCAGGAAGTCCACATTCTGATTCTAACAGTCAATACAACTGCGAAAGCGCATATCAATCGCCAAGGGCTGTCTCGCTCATCGAGTCAGCCTTTCGCATGAGACTTTGGGCAGAGACCAACCTACTCTCCGTTCGTGCAGAGCATATTTCAGGCACAGGGAACACATGGGCGGACTGGCTGAGTCGCACGCTGATCGATCCTGCGGAGTGGAGCCTGAATAGTCGCATCTTCACGCAGCTGACCAGAAGGTACAGAGTTCCAGTACTAGACCTCTTCCCCACGTAGTTCAACAACCGTCGAGGTATTGCACATGTTAAGCGACACCAGGGTCAGAAGGAACAGATGCACAGTGGTGCAGATGGCGCCCTGGGCTCCTATACGCCTTCCCTCCCTTCCCACTGATCCAGAGGGTCATACGCAAGATGCTAGAGGAGGAGGCGGAACTTCTACTCCTTGTCCCCCACTGGACGCGCCGGCCTTGGTTCACAGACTTGGTGAACTTATCAGTGGGCCCATCGTGGCGACTCCCATTGTCAAAACCACTTCTCCATCAGGGGTCAATCCACCATCCCAACCTTCAATGTTGCGACTAACCGTCTGGAGATTGAGCAGGTGGCCTTAAGAGCTGCAAGCCTATCTGATAAGGTTATTCAGACAATCCAGGCATCTCGATGCCCCTCCATTAATAAGATTTATGATGCCACTTGGTTGACCTTTAAACCTGGTGCAATCAAAGGGACATTGTTCCTCTCAGGGCTTCCATCGCCAACATCCTCAAATTCTTACAATTTGGACAAGATAAGGGACTTTCACCAAACACGCTCAGATGCCACATAGTGGCCCTCTCTTCAGTCCTCACCCCCCCGTCCTTCCTAACCACTATCCTTGCACCCACATGTACAAGGGCGAGACCAACTTCAGCCCTCCTGTTACACATAGATTCCCTACGTGCGATTTTGCTAGGGTCCTTGACTTTCTCACCAAACCTCCATTCGAACCCTTGAGGTCAATTTTGCTACATCTCCCACTGAAGGTGACCTTTCTAGTCATGGTCACCTTAGCGAGGCGAATCTCGGAATTGGCGATCCTTTCTATCAGAGACAATCTGTGTGTTTCAGTCAGATACATTCGTTCTCCAGCTGGACCCCACATTCGTCCCACTTTTGACAAAGTTGAGTAGTAGACTGCTGTGTTGTATGTGATCTAGATAGAGTGTCCTCTCTCCTATTGACTATATATTGAGGCTAGGTCCACACGAAGCATCAGGGTGGGGACGGCTGCTGTCTCCACCGTCCTGAGAAAGGGCGTATCATGTAAGCACCAACACTCATTCTACTCATCTTCGTCAAAAGCGGGAGGAGCTACCTCGGGAGCTACGATGTCACATTTTGTACACTCAGTCCTATTGGATACTGATGGAGTTAACCCATGCATGGCTGCTGTCTCCACCGTCCTGAGAAAGGATGTGTTAGGTAAGCACCAATGCCCAATTATCTAAATTTATGGCAAATTCAGTAAGAAAAAACACCACTTAAATATTTTTTTTAAAACAAACATAAAATTATACCCATTTATTTTAAATATGTAATATAAATAGCCTATTTGTAGTTTATACATTATTTCATCTCAGACCTTAAGCGCAAATCTTCAATTTGTTCCAACTTATGAAATAATATTAAGCTGCGCAGTCTTGACTCTTGTTCTCCATCTTTCCATAGAATAATAAGGTGATCAGCAGAGCATGTTGCTATGCCATGCTCACCAAAATAAAGGAACATCTGCAATTAAAAATCATCAAAATAATGTAGTCAACTATCAGATGTCAGAAACATTCCTATTAAATAAAACTAATCAAAGAAGTATTTTTACAAAATTGTACATGTTCTTTATAATAGTAGTAAAGTAATGAATAGTAATGAACATGTTCAAGATTTATCTTCAGAACATCCAAGCAAACTAGCAATGGTAAAAAAAAGAATTTAAATCTATAAATCATAAAATGGTAATTTGAAAAGTGAACATAAAGGTCAAGATCTAAAATGTGATTTGAGATAGGCTTGATTACACTGCATGAGGTTTGTAGCGTCATTGTACAAGATACTGTACAAACATTCTCCTATCATAATAGGTCTTCACATTTTTTATGAAATAAATCCAAAATGTCATATGAAGTCGCTGCCAAATTACCTAAACGCAATCAAATTACAACAGTATGCCCACGTCTTTATGTGAAAAAAACAATGGTATATATTTATTCTATCTTTGGTATATGAATGTTATGTAAATAGCATTGTGTGAAATTATTGTTTCTATTTTGATTAAATCTATATGTAGTTTTTAGTTCAAATATACTAAATCTGCATGATAAAAGCATCATTTAACAATAAAGTATTAAATAAAATGCAAAGAATGGTAATAATTTAGTATCTTGAGAATTCTGGGCAAGCAGAATATCAAATAAATCAACATATAGCAAATTTCAGTGTAACTCTAAATATAGACAAATAGCTTGATATCAAGATAGGTTGATATCAATCCACAAAGTGACACTGTGGGTATAAATAGGAGAGTTTTGTTAAAAGTTAGAAAAAGTGAGTTTTGTTATACAGGTAGTCCTCGTTTAATGACCATTCAAGGTTACAATAGCACTGAAGTGATTTATGTCCATTTTGTTACAGTTATGACCTTTGCAGCATTCCATGATCATGTGATCAAAATTCAGAAACTTGACAACTGGTCAGTGATGGGATTCAAAAAAAATTACTATTGGTTCTGTGGGCGTGGCTTGGTGGGTGTGGCAAGGGAAGGATACTGTAAAATCTCCATTCTCTCCCCACTCCAGGGGAAGGTTACTGCAAAATCCCCATTTCCTCCTGATCAGCTGGGACTCGGGAGGCAGAGAATAGATGGGGGGGGCAGTCAAAGATGGTATTTACCGGTTCTCCGAATTACTCAAAATTTCTGCTACCAGTTCTCCAGAACTGATCAGAACCTGCTGAATACCAACTCTGCAACTGGTTCATATTTAGGGCCCTTGCAGTGTCCTGGGATCATGTGATCACTTTTTTACAACCTTCTGACAAGCAAAGTCAAAGGGGAAGCCGGATTCACTTAACAACTGGCTTACCAACTTATCAACTGCAGTGATTCACTTAACAACTGTGGCAAGAAAGGTCGTAAAATGGGGCAAAACTCAATTAACAAATATCTCACTTAAGAAGACAAATTTTGGCCTCAATTGTGGTCATAATTTGAGGACTACCAGTATTCCCACTAAATAAAAGAAATTCTTGAGAAATCATTTTTAAAGATTCACTTCATAGACCCTTTAGACAGAAATGACTGTGCAAGCATATTGTATATTTCCCCATCAGAGTTTTAGGAGAACCTTTTAAACATGTTCATTTTGCCATGCTAGCAAAACCGTAGCACTTAACGTATATACCGCTTCATAGTACTTTACAGCTCTCTCTAAGCAGTTTACAATGTTTACAATCTGGGTCCTCATTTTACTGACCTTGGAAAGATGGAAGCCTGAGTCAACCTGAGTCAGGATTGAACTCCAGGCTGTGGCTGAGTTGGCCTGCAATACTGCATTTTAAACATGATCATGTAATTTCATACATAGCTGTTGTTGCCCAGCAGGATCCGACTGAGCTGCTGATGGACTCGGATAGCGAGGAATCATACAAGTCTGCCCTGGGCGATGTGGAGGACCCTGGGCAGGGTTCAGACTCAGAGCAGGGACCAGAGAGGCTGGTTGGCCACCAGGAGGCGCCTGAGGCATGGAGCAGTGGGGAGGATCAAAGGCAGTTTGTCCCTGATGCTAGATTGAGAAGGGCTGACAAACGGAAGCAGCAACTCCGTAGGCAGACTCACAGAAGATGATTAAGCACAGGTGGTGGTTGATTGGCCCCTCCCAAGAGAGACTATAGGTGAGGCGTTGGGAGGGGACATTTGCAGGAAACAACAGTTTGAATTAGTAGTTAAGAAAATCTATCTGTGTATTCTAGTCATGTCTGTTCGTTTGGACTATCTACGTTGCTTCGTTTGAACTATCTGGGTTGTTGCTGAGCTACTCTATTGAATGTGAGTTGCCTGGGCCCTCAGCCAAAGGATTCGTTATCTCCATCATTGAACAGTGGCAAACAGCCAAGCCTGTGTTCTGGTTTATTCACAGACCGGGGGGTCAGAACACATAGCTATCAAACATGTTTCCTACACCAATGCAGGTATAAGATAAAATGTTCTTAGGACTAAAAAAAAATCCCCAAGTATAAGGCAACCAAAGCCAAGGTAAGAGTTATCTTAAAAAGTAGCCCCCATACAAAAGCAACTTCTGTTATCTGCCGTTCTAGATCCAACAAACCTGTACAGCTGCCGAGTGTCCAATCAGATCCCCAGTTAGGTCAAGGGAAAAAATAGTAGCACACTCTGGTGCCTTTTTAGCTGTGTGATTTGCTTGTTTGCTTGTCCTGCCAAATCCCCAGATATTGAAAAAACCTGGAATATAAAGAAAAGGTTTTTTAAAAAATGAGTTGTTTTTTTCTAGCCCCAAACATTGTTCTGTTCTGTTCACACTCAAAATCTGATAATTATAAACTTTGTTGCATTACTTCTTTTATTTGCATCTATTCTTGCGATTGCTCATGTATAGAGTGAGTTGTCAGTCACTGAAGACTACATTTCACTTCAAAATATTATGTAATCATAATCATGTTATATGTAAGAACAAAAATGTCTAATTCAGATCACATAGTTTAGAATAAGCCAAATAATTAAATGCTAATATTTATTGTGAACAATAGACCCAATGTTGAATGAAATCAGTTAAAAATAATGCCAACTATTGACTTCCTGGGGGCGTGGCCTGTTGCCGAGGAGGGCTCCACCGAGCTCCTCAGAGATCTGGTTTGTATATCTAAATAAGATCATAGATAGCACCCCTTTTTGGCTAAGAAAGGGGCAGGGAGGATAGCTCCGTAGGCTAGGGTCTATTCGTAAGCCACAGCCTTTTTCTTTTTTCGGGCTGTGGAAAGAGATTAGATCCAGTCGGAGCGGAGCTCTTATCTCCAGCCATTTCTTCTCAGCTGCCTTTTTTTTTTCTAGGCAGCCCCAGACAGGCTAGCCCCCCCCAGGACAAAACAAAGGTTTTTTCAAGCTAGAATTGATACGGGCGGGTCCCACCCTGTGAGATTTATGCTTTTATTACTATCTTAAATACCAGCACCATTTGTCTTAGAGACTTCTTTGTTCTTTGTCTAAATGGACTTCAAAATGGCGATTTCTCTCCGTGGATGATTGATACTGGATGTACTTAGCCGGTTTTATCTTCCTGCAGACCGCTCCTTAACAAAATAAACTCTTCTTCTTTGGAAATAGAGGGGAGCGAAGCGCTGCTTACTTGTTTATTTATTATGGCACCCAGGTCAAAGAAGCGTCTTGCTACAAATGTGTCTAAAGAATTTAAAGAATCTTTACTGGAAACACAGCCTTTGTCTCCTATGCCCTCTACTGGAGAATTTTTAACACAGGAATATCTCTTTAAAATGTTTAATGCCTTTAAACAAGAAATTAAGGATTTTGTATTGGAACTATATGATGATTTAAAGTCTAAAGTTAATCAGATGAAGGCGAATACGTTTGCAGCCGTGTCTGCCCTGTCAGATTACTCTGCTGAAATAGAGAATAAATTGGAAAGTCTGGAGAAGGCTAATTTTAATTTGACTACCAATATTCAAATTTTACAACAAAAAATTAGAGACACTGAACAACAGCTTATGATGATAAATTTTAATAGGAAGGCATTTGCAATAAGAGTCAGAGGATTCCGTGAAAAGGAGCAAGAGAATTTGAAACAGACCTTTGCTGAAGCCTTCAGCCATGCGCTGGGAAGCCCGGGACTTAACTTTGATTGGCAGATTCGGAAAATCTATCGCCAGAACTCATTGATAGCGGAACAGCGACAGCTCCCGAGGGACATAATTATACATTTCTCTACAAAAGAATCTAGAAATGCGATTGTACAAAAGTTTCATAATAACAGTCTCCGAGTTGACGGCCAGGACCTGATTGTTTTCAAAGATATTCCTTTTCAGATGCTGAAAGCAAGAAGGGACTACACCTTTTTAACTAAGGAGCTTAGGAGTCAACAGATTCGATACAGATGGGAGGCCCCTGCCGGTATCACGGTTACATTTGAGAATCAAAGATTTCGTCTTAACTCTGTTTCGGAGGCTCAAGATTTCTATTGTAGGACTCTGAAGGCGGGACTTCCTGACGCGCTTGGAAGAGAGGAGAGACAAGCGGAAGGAGAAGGCAAGCGGCCGGCCATGTGGCTGCAAGATGGAGGGGGTAGCCCCTCCTCCCTCGGAGAAGCAGAAAAATGGAGATCGAAAATTTAGACATTTTAAAATGCTTGCTAAAGTTGAGGACTGAATGGGGGTTTGAGACCCCTCTCCGGTAGAAAAGCGGACTAATTTTTATCAGAAGGGAAAGCTGGGTGAAAACTACTTTGAGCTAGATTTTAAATTAACGTTAGCATAAATTTGATAGTGGTAAACATCAGACAAGCAAGGGATGAGGGTAAAATTTACGTTGTTTAAAGCTTATTAGAACAGAAAGCTGGTTGGGATTATCTTAAGATAAGTGTAAAAAGAATGCGGAATGATTTATGTTGTTTAAACTTTGTTAGAAGGGACTACTTTAAAATAGAAGGTTAACTGACTCTTGCTGAAAGTATTATTTGAATATGTGGAATGATCCATGCTATTTAACTTTTATTTGAAGGGAAAGTTGGTTGAAATCGCTCTGAGTTACATTTTAAACAAATGTTAGTATAAATTTGATAGTGGTAAATATCAGACAAGTAAGGGATGAGGGTAAAATGCATGTGGAATGAACTACGTTATTTAAATCCTATTAGAAGAGGAAGTCGGTTGGAATTACCTTAAGATAGAAATTGATTCCTGTGTAAAGTAATATTTGATCTACGCTGCTTGATCCATGCTATTTAATTTTTATTTGAAGGGAAAGTTGGTTGAAATCGCTCTGAGTTACATTTTAAACAAATGCTAGTATAAATTTGATAGTGGTAAATATCAGACAAGTAAGGGATGAGGGTAAAATGCATGTGGAATGAACTACGTTATTTAAATCCTATTAGAAGAGGAAGTCGGTTGGAATTATCTTAAGATAGAAATTGATTCCTGTGTAAAGTAATATTTGATCTACGCTGCTTAATTTTACTAAGAAGGGGAAGCTTGGCTAGATTATTTTGAACTACTGTTTGAAAAGGGGGTTAAGAAAGATCATTTACGCTGTTCAAATTTTACTAGAAGGGAAAGTTTGATTACTCGTCTGTAAAGTTATATTTGAATATATGGCATGAACCACGTTGCTTAAATTTTATCGGAAGGGATCACGAGGTTTAGGAAGAGGAACGGGAGAATCTACAGAAGGTTGGGGTAAATAGCAAAGAAGTAAGAGACGAGAATAAAATATAGATAGAATGATTTATACTATTTAAGCATAGATAAAGATGGGGGGCTGAGATCAACACAAAGAGTGGTTTCTTATTTTTTTTTTCTCTTTTTTTTTCTTTTCTCTTTTCTTTTCTCTCTTCTTTTTTTTCTGTTTTTCCTCTTTTGATATATTACTTTTATTCTTTTTAATCCATATGTATACAAGATATTTTAGACAGAAGGTAGTGCCAGGTGTGGGCCCTGGGAAGTCGGGAGGATTAGGGATGGGGATTTGTGGGGGTGGGGTGGGGGGGGTGGTAACATAGTCTAATAAGAACAAGAATGTATTTATATACGGCGGTTCTTTTTTTCTTTTTTTCTATTTTTTTTCCCTTGGTTCATTTTATCAGATCAAACAACACTCGAATAAAGGCATACACCAAGGAGGGAGGTAGAGGGAAAGAAGAGGGAGGAGTAAGGAAGGAGTAAGGGAATGTAAGGAGGGTGTCCGGGGAGTAAGGGGAGAAGGAAGGTTTGAGGGGGAAGGGAAGTAGGAGGGGAGTGTTAGAGGGAGAAAGTTGGAGGGGGTAGATGGGGTGTATGGAGGATGGAAGGGTTAGGTGGGGTTGTGAATGATGAGTTGTGTTTCCTTTTTATTTGTTCGTTTTATTCCCTTTTTCTTTTTTTTTTCTTTTCCTATAGTAAATACCCTGTATATAAGTGATTGTAAATGGAATGTGAAAAATGAATAAATATATTTTAAAAAAAATAATAATAATGCCAACTATTTATATTAAACAATATACATTTTTGAGCCATAATATATGCAGCCACAATAAATGAATAAAAATGTAGTTAAGATAATCCAGCCATTGTACTTTAATTTACTATCTGTGTCCTTAGTTCAATAGGCAGAGCCTTCTGAAGAGCCATGTCATAACTTCAGGGCAAGAGCCTGAGGTAATTATAGTTACCTCAGCCTATATATTTGTACCTATATAATTATAGTTATATCAACCTTAGTTTTTATATAAACTTTTACTTACTACATAAACCTTGACTTGTTTTTTTTGTAAAGGCCAGATTAATTTTCACTAACTTCACCACTTCGTTAGTGCAATGGCAAAGTCTTCTTGCAAATGGTATTCCACTCAAATCTATGTTTCAGCCAGTGAGGAAAAAGCAATAGCAATAGCAATAGCAGTTAGACTTATATACCGCTTCACAGGGCTTTCAGCCCTCTCTAAGCGGTTTACAGAGTCAGCATATTGCCCCCACAGTCTGGGTCCTCATTTCACCCACCTCGGAAGGATGGAAGGCTGAGTCAACCTTGAGCCGGTGAGATTTGAACCGCTGAACTGCAGATAACAGTCAGCTGAAGTGGCCTGCAGTACTGCACCCTAACCACTGCGCCACCTCGGCTAGCATTTAACCTAGCTTGTTAAAACAACCTGATATTTGCTAATATTATTATTATTTCTAAATAAGGAGCTATCTGAAAGGCATAGTTAAATGCGTAGCTGGAAATTAGGCACATTTATGGTATATCTGGATACCAGTGCCTCACTAATATGGGACATTTTTGGAACTAAAGAACTTGCTTGAAAGTTCCAGTAACAACTTGCATTGGCACTTTTAAATAGATTGATTTTTGACTACTTTTAACAGAAAAATAGAAAAACAGAATTGTAAACGACCTTGGAGGTCTTCTAGTCCAAATACAGCACAATTAGAAGATCCTATACCATTTCATACAAATGGTTATCCAATCTCTTTTTAAAAAACTTTCAGTGTTGGAGCATTTATAACTTCTGGAGGCAAGTCATTCCACTGATTAAATGTTCTAATTGTCTATTTGGTTCTAGGTTAGTTCTCTCCTTGATTAGTTTCCATCCATTTATTCTTGTACTACCTTCAGGCGCTTTAGGATAGGTTGGCCCCCTCTTCTTTGTGCCAGCCCCTTAGATATTGGAAGAGTGCTATCATGATTATAAACAGAACCACTTATTCTCCATATAGCAATACACAAATGTACCTTTTCTTCAAAATTGGTATATGACTTTTTGGCTGAAACAACCATATCTCTAATTCATTTAGCTAGTCATTAAATTTAATGGGATAAAATGTATTCTTGCCATTCTGAGACAATCTATGAGAAAAGCCGCACCATCACATCCTATTGTAACCTATTTTTATTCAAGGCTATAATATGGCAAAGTTTCTTATTCAGAAGGAATAATTCTACTTTACCCATAAATGGCTCTAGAATTAAATGCAATTTTTAAGTTGAGAAACATTGTTCCATTTAGAGAACATGTGTACTTTTCTACTAAAGGCAATATATACATTTTACTTTTTTCCTAAAATAAAACAAAATATTGGATCTGCTTTGCTTTCAAAATTTTCACAAATACTACTAATAATAAAAGGACAGAAGTACATCTTTACTATTATAAATGGGATTCTAAAGTAGATAAGCTATGGCTGATCACTCATTTTTATGCAATTAATCTTATTTTTTTGTATACAGACCTGATGGAACAGGTTCAGCTGTAAGATGTTGCTTTTCATGTAATTCCCACATACGAACACTACCATCTTCTGAACAAGATATTAATTTTCTATAAGAATAAATCAAATAGTTGTGAAGAAGAGTATTGCACAACTCTACAAATCAGTTGACACTCATTTTTAAAAGTAGCATTTATCTCTAGAATTGCTTTTATCAATTTACTTACACAATTTTCTGTTTTATCAAGTATAGGCAGCTTACAGCCAATCAAGTTTAGAAAAAACACATACAATTAAGGCTAAAACAAGTGGTTTCATCACAAATGTGATCATCCAATTTAAACCAGAATGGAGAAGGGAAAAACATGTATGTGGAAGATTTCTATGATAGGTTTTGCTTGTCCTCTCTGGAGCTATACTGTGGAGCTATGCTATCTCAAAGAATAAAATCTAGGGATTCTACCAGATCCGAGATTTTTGTTTCTTTGTTAATACTTTTTTTTTTAAAAAAATAGCTTACATTTAAAAAGAGGTTGTTTGGGCTAAAGATTAGGTTGCCTGCACACAGACTATGATAGGATTCAATGTAAAGAAAGTTTAAGAGAGAAAATGCATAAATATTAAGCATGTTCCTGATCATCTTGCTGAAAGTAAAAAATGTATGAAATGTATGTAAATTGCACCTGTTAGGAACATTGGTAATATGCAGGATATTGGAATCATGAGCAGTCTTCTGGAAGGCAATCACACGCTTCATCTGAAGGTTATATACATAGATGCCTTTGCCAACAGCAGCAAAAATAAACTGGAAAAAATAAGTCAGTAAAACATCAACAAAAAATACATACTTTATGTAAGAGGTTTCCAATTATTTCTAATTAAGTCAAATATGTAAGAAGGAAAGAGCTATGCACATCCTGATTTATGACTACTATATTTATTAACATATATTGGACTTTAGTTTATATTAATAGTATAATCCATCTACCATAAGGCCCACAATCATAGAGTGCACTTCTAGAGCGGCCTCTGCTGGAAGAATCAGAAGCCGAGTTCGGAGTTTGGAAGCCAGAGAAGAAGTTATGCTCGGAGCGCAGCGGCGGTGGTGCCCTGGCCATGCAGGGAGAGCTGGGCCAGGGCATGATGAGGCTGGGAGGCATGCGAACTGGGGACAGAACAGGTGCTCGCGCAACCACCCTCTCCAGCTGGCCAGAGCTCCATGCACTGACCTAGGGAGTATCCCGAATGTGCCAAGCCGCGGGAGCTGGGGGAGCAGGGAGAGCACCACGTGGCTTGGCGCCTTAGGAATACTCCTTAGGTCAGTGAATGGCGCTCTGCCCGGCTGGAGAGGGGGTTTGCCGGGCAGCTGCTCATGAGCATGGTCACCTCATGGCTGCTTCACCCCCGAGGCTCTTCAGGAATCCGCTCACAAGGGAGCAGCCGCCAGCCCCAAAACAATAAGCCCTCCCCTGATAATAAGGCCCAAGCCATATTTTGTGGGTGAAAAGAAAATAAGACCCTGTCTTATTTTCGGGGAAACACGGAACATGTACATTTTCCCTTCCTTCGTGGAATTTAAAACAACATGCATAGTATTCCCAGCTGCATCACATATCCTGACTCATATAGCAAGATCAACTTGACATACACATACTGCCAAATACTCCCAGTAATTTATGGTTACTCAATAAAGTAAACCAAAATGTTAAGATTACTATAAAATGTAAGGAAAATAGGAAAACAAGAGGAATAATACAGAATTTATTTTTTTTCTGAATGAGAATTCATTTCAATAATGAGGATTTCATTCACAAATTATATTTTCCATATTCATATTTAACTCATTACTACTAATATTGTACCAAGTACATTAAAGTATATTCTACTTCAGTTTTGAAATGAAGTCACCCATTTGCATTTAATGGTCTTATATATGAATGATTTTCATCTACAATGCTAAAGGTAATTTTCAAACCTAAGACTATCCATAGACGCCTTGCTTAGGACTGATTAACAGTATTTCTAGTTGGGTTGAACATAACATACAACTGAAAAATAATCCAATTATAATAAGGTAATAAGGTATCATTTATTAACAATGAAAATAGTAATTTACATAATTTTTATACTATTATTTTTACCTCATCATCAGAAGTTAAATCCTGAATTGACATTTCATTTT